>NC_136261.1:156464566-156567066 GCF_964187855.1 Myxine glutinosa | reverse complement strand
AACTCACTCTCTGGACTGTAATTACTCGTGTCATAGATATTAATGTCTCTTTTCATGTCTGAATAAACATCGTTGGTATTAATTTTCAAAATAAAACTATCTGTATCCATATAAAGTAGATTAACATCATTTTGATATTTCTTCCTCAAGTTATTATAAAAGTAATCATACATTAATGACTTTGATAAATCAAGAATTGTTGTTCCAATATAAATAGGTTTGTTCATTTCAATACTCTCTTTAATCAAATGGATCGCACAAAAGTTCTCAGTAAAGACCTCAGCTCGAGTAAAACTCGGTCTATTAATTAATTTTGATGCTTGTTCCCAAGATGTTGATAGTCTGATATTTTGTCTTTTCCTCACATTCTCCATAGTCTTACCAAAGACCGCATTATTCATCAATTTATAAAAGTCTTTCTCAAAATCTGTTTTTGACTCTGTTCTTCTTTGTGTATTAAAATCAATGTACCCCTTTAACCAATGACTTTGATTGAACTTTAGAACCCTATGGATCTTCTCTACTCTTAGACCTTTTGATAAATATTGTCGCAAATTTCTTTGGTGTAGAACATAATTTTTCTTGTTATATAATGTAGTAAGTAATTTTTCTGTTGATTCACCTATATCAAACGATCGTTGATAATCACTCAACCATTCTTTCTTTGGACTTGCTTTCTCACAAGCAAATGGGAGATCTTTGTGTAGGTTATGGAGTTCCTCTGGATATTTTAAATCAATTTCAAAATAATAACCAACTTTTTCTTCATCCAATTCTTTTTGTGTAGAGATACATACATCTTGTAAAACGTTTTTGTAGTCTTTTTCCTTTACCCATCTAAGTTTTCCATAAGGAAGAGCCTGAGACATTGCCCAGCCATACAGGTTGTTCGCGTCATAGTACATCAAGTAAGAACTCTCTTTCGTTGGATCATAATTTGGAAGATATTTGTTATTTGCTTTTGCGTATCTACTCGAGCAGACTTGTGAAATTCCACCTCTTTTTGCCTTTTCAATCATCAAAAGCATATCAACATCGGTTATCAAATCCAAATCTTGTTTTGTCATTTTCAACATCGCACTCCAGGCCAATCCAGGTGCTGTGTAGTAGTGAGCAGGATCCAATCCATATCCAGTGCGACAAACAGATCTAAAGGCTTCAAATACATCGGCCAATAAAAGCACATCAGTTTTGAGATACAAATCGTGATACTCGCCAAGATTCTTGATGTTATATTTTTCCCAAACATTTTGTGCGTGTACATAATCTTTATCAGATATATGACTATTATTTAATTTGTTATAGAAATTTTCTTTTGAAGGAAGTTGTGTTTCATTGAATCTCTCAAATGAGTCCATATAGTCATAGGGGTAAATTCCCTTTTGTGTTAGAAAATCTTTATCTAAAAAATACTCTGAAAGACATGGAAACTCTTTTAGATTTTGAACCAAGTTAACCAATGGACTTGCCATGAATTTAAATGTATCAAGAAATCTGATATGAGTAATAGGAGATGTGTGAATTGTTTTTGTGAATGAAATGTATTTCTGATCCGTGTTTGGAATTGCTGAGATACTTCCAGAAGTCTTTGAGAGTTCCTTGATAAATAGATGTGTATCATAATGAGCGTTGTTATGAAGAAAGACAGGAATGAAAGAGGGGAGTTGATAATTAATATTACAACTTTGATGAGCCGGACCTCTATATTTACCAGTGAGATGACAATGGTCTCTAACCTTTAGACCTTTACCAATTTTCTCCTCACAAATATGACAGACATTGTTTTTTATAAATTCCCTTTTTTCTTTACTTGTTAAGGACATTGGTTTATTGGTTTCTCTCATTATCTTGGTTAATCGAACACAGTCTTTTTCTAGTCGTTTCACAAACTCCTCTGGGGTATTTGAGCCTCTATACATCTCTAACTTGTTATATTTATCACCAACGGATGATTTGATATAATAACAAAAACCACAAGGAGTATGTTTTTGATATTTATTTGTGTATGATTCTTTTGGATCTTGAGAAGCAGTATCAATTTTTTCTAAAATACTTTCAAAATCAGCATATATAACAAATGGATGTTTGATCTTTTTATTTTCATCTTTGAATGTGATCTTTGAGCCTTCTTTAGGCATATTGATTACCGTTGATTTATGTTCGCCACAATAATTTGAATGTTTATCTAATCTTTCTTGTGAATTGAAGAAGTTAAGACAACGCAAACAAATATATATTTTATTTGTTCTCTTACAGACTTGTGGTTTTATTAATTTAGCAATATCTTTGATGTATGTATAATGTGAATTTTCGTCTGAATTAAAATATAGAAGATTAATATGAGTTTGTTTACAATTGTCAGAAAGCTTTAAAACCTGAATGTTGTTTGTTTCTGTTAGACCATAAACATTAACTGATAAATTATTCATCTTTTCAAATTTAGGAATATCATTTAAAGTCATCGGAAACTTTAGATCTTTCGTATTTAATGTATTCTCATATTTTTTATAATGAGATACTCTTTCATCATGAAAATGTGGAGGATGTAAGTGTGCTAAAATAGACCAGAGAAAACATTTATTGTCTTTATTTTTGATATTGATAACTGCTTTTCTATTTTTGATAACACTGGGTAAATCAATGTAAGAAGAAGCTTTTAGAGGATCTGATTTAAGAATATGAATGTCTATGTAAAAAATTTTTCCTATATTGAATCCACTTCCTACGATTGAATTATCCACATCTTGCTCTTGTTTAATAAGTTCATCATAGACTCCTGATGTTTTAAAATCTTGATATGAAGATATAAAGTGTGGCTCAGTTCTCATGTATGGTGCATCTATAACTCCTTCATCCTTTGTCATTTCTAATTTTACTCCCATATAAAATTTAAGTGGTTTCATTTCCTTTAGTGTTTTTTCAATCAACGTTTGAACAGCAGGTTTAACTATTTCTACAGCATCAACTATAGACTCTGGTTCAGGAGGTTTGAAGTTAAAGACTCTTATTTTAATATGTCCTTTGAATGCTCCATCAGAGTTTTTAGTTGTGATAAAATTTGATAAATGTAGATTTGTTTTAAGATGTATTTTGAAGCCTTTCTTGAGGATATTTTTATTACATGTAGAACAGTGTTTTGTTTCAGGTGGAAGAGGGGAAAGTTTGTTTAAAATGTTGTATGTATGTTTTGCGGTGAGAATATGTTGTTTATAATATTTTACTTCCTTCTCGCAAGTATCACAATAAACCATATTTATAGCGTGAGAAAACGTGGTGTTTTATATATATCACTGTGCTTAAAATAAAACACTTTTGAGCTTTACAGCTCCGTTTTATATATATCGCTGTGCTTAAACTAAAACACTTTTTCACTCAGAATCATCTAAGTCATAACTATCACATGAATACTCAGAATCATACTCAGAGTCATCAATAAAGCTACTCTCATAACTATCATTTGAGCACAAACTATTAGTATCATAACTATCATCTGTGTTCAATGAAATACTATCATCACTATCGTCTGAGTTCAATGAAATAGTAAAATCTTCACTGCTGTATTGACTCATATTTAATTAGCAAGAAAAATATTCCCATCAATATCTATATACTTTCTTTCATTAACAGATTCAATCTCTACAATTTTTATATCAAAAGTTATCTTTAAATAATCTCTAACTATCATAGAACGAAATGACATTTCACCAGAAATATTAACATCATTCATTTTACTTAGATCTACACCCTTTGGATTATTAAAGAAAATACAAATGTCTCCTCTAGAATTATTAATGGTCTTATCATTCTTTTTCAAAGTATCGTGGTCAATCACTTTTTCAAGCTTTGAATAAATTGCCAGGAGTAGAGGAGAAACTTTTGTTAGATTTACTTTAATGGATGTCTTTCCAGGTATAGTTAGAGCTCTTCCTTTAAATGAAATAGAGGGGCTCATGTTATTTTCCATAACTGGTTTTACCCAAAAATTTCCATATTTATCTTTGTTCAATTTAACATCTTTGACATATTTTTCTATATCTTCCACCGAAGTAGAGATTGATTGAAATTTGTCTTTTGTGCTTTGAAACATTGTATTTATTAATGAATAAACTTGCGTTTAGTTTAAGTAAAAATTTACCACATAAATATGATAAGTTCTGAAGGATATTTAGAATTTCCAGACTCTCCATATGATAAATTAGAGAATTGTCCGGCTTGTGATAGAGTGGGGCTTAATGATGAGGATTCATATAAACAATGTATTGTTACAGACACGACTTTGATGTTAAAGTGGGCCGAGCGGAATGGCCGTCGTGTCCGCACAAATTACCCGACTATACTCGACGTTGACGAGCCGCGCTATGCTGGCTCAATAAGAAAAAGAAGACACCCGGCTGGATTACAATCACACAATACGACACCAACGTTTCGATTCTCAAGTATATTCGTACGGAAAAGGTTAGATTACAGGGGCTAGAGGTATATTACAGGAAGACAGGCACTTAGACACACTCTTATATTAACCCTAGACAGACGACAGATAAACGGGACAACGCTGACTCACACGGGGTTTGATGGCTAGGAAAGGCAGATAGCGATGGCTCAAGGTGCACTCTTGGCTCAAAGCAGGGTACACGGTTCGGTCCAGAGATGCGGGGAGGTCTCGTCGCAGCGCTCAGAGGTGACGTTCTTTCTCAGGCCTCTCCAAACTCAGGCGCATCTGTTTCAGCGCTCGCAGGTCCGTCTTTCTCCAGCTGGGGGCGAAATCTCTTTCACATCCGGCGCGGGGCCGCGTATATCCGGCGGGGAGTGACACGCCCTCGGCTCGTTAGCGCCGCCCCAGATGGAATCGGCACGTTGCTTCTCATTGGGTGCGTGCGGGGGGGTTTACCAGGCTCCGCCCTTGACGAGGAGCTGACAAGGAGCCCCTTCGTGGTAACCCCGTGGAGCGCGTGGTCAATGGCGCTAATCGAGCCGGTGTGAGGACGCATCCTCCCCCGCTCCGCCGCCATCTCCTCTGTTGTTGTTGTAATTGTTGGGGAAGAAGATGGAAGGAGGTATGGGAAAGGTCCTAAACTCACTACTGATGCCATATAATCACATTCTGGTGCAACGAAGAGTCATAATTAATGGGAACGAGTCCTTAACTGACATAGATTAAGAATAACTAGGAAGATGTCCGAAAGTGGTCTACGTGTGGTGCGGTGGACCTGGGCACGACATTTAATGGGGGAATAAGGGGCAGGTCGGCTCTACTGAGTGTTATTTACATGCAATGGGACTAGGGAATGGGGGATTGGGGAAAGTTGGGGAGTATTGGAGAAATAGGGGAATATTTACAAGCGGATATGGAGGCCAAATTCCATATTCGCAACATTGCACCCTTCTCTACCCTCGGGGCGTCCCGACCCGATAAATTTTTACCTACTTTAGTGTGGCACGCAATGTAGTTCCCTCTACTATTAACTCTACCCTGAGTGCGACAGTTTTACAGATATTCACAAATGAGTAAATATGTCCCCCTGCGACGTTGCACCCTTCTCCTCACAGAAACACACCCACAGGATAACCGAATCCGGAAAGAATTCTCAAACTAAACATACAGCCGGTAGGGAGCATTATTTACAAGATTATGCTGATATCTACACTACGATCCAGGACCTGTTTTTGGAGGAACACATGCAGATGTTATGCATAGAGAGAGCGCGCTTGCCAGCATCGATACACCAACCCACGAGTGCTCTGTGGCCGACGGCCTTTAATAACGTGCAGAGCACCCTTCCCGAGCATCAAAAGCACCACCCCACCACCAATCGGTGCAGTCACCATTGTTCATTGGAATAAAAATAAATTCGACAACCCCTAACCCTGCAGGTGTCTCTTGCTCTTCTTGTGGTGCACTTGGTGTTAACTAAAAGTGGTTCACCTGTATGGCATAGGTGCCACGTTGACCCATAGGTCCATCCCCGGGTGGTGCTTGGCCGCAAACGAACTGCGGTCCATTGTGGGTGGCCACAAACATTGCGGTCCATATGGTGTATCGATCCCGGCAGCAAACAGCGAAAGTGCAGGCCCACAACTGCGCAGCCAGCACCTCTCTCTCCTCTCTCTCTACCCCAAAGCCAGATCCTCGGAGGTGGGAGACAAAAGAAGCAGACAAGTGAGTAAGGTGGTAAGGGCGCAAAAGTGCACGCAATGTAAGGTGATGCACACTGGGGGCACATGGGAACCAGGTGAGACAGGTACGTTCCTATCGTACGCCCCCCCCCCCCCCCCCACCAGGTAACCTACATGGCCCCTCCCTTACCCCTTACTGTATCCACACAACACAACACTACCCATAAACATCTACTTTACAAATCAACAAACATCCCTACTGTCTTCCCCGTTCCTCCCATATACCAAATTCGTCTTCTCTCCCTCCTAACCAATCAAATTTGCCATTTTCAACTCTCATCAAAATTTGCCATTTTCAACTCAACATCAAAATTTGCCATTACCAATTCATCATCAGTCCCTCCTAGGGAGGGAGAGATGGAATCACCCCAATGTCTCATCCACGTCGTGATGCGTCTCACAAATCCACAGCAATCTCATTTCCTGCACAAAACAAAGAAAACACAGGTGTGGAGTCATCATCATCACCACAGGTAAGTGGCTGCGTATGGTGCGACAGGTTCATTAATCCTAACTATTTCCTAAATGACTTTAACAACTTTACACTACCCGGGGTCTTTCTCCGGCCAAACCATTGGCCCTCTTACACTATGGGTTCTAAAAACCAATTCCCATTGGCCAAACTGTGGTGCTCTTCAATTTGGGGTCTCACTCCCCCGATTCATCTCCCGGTGCCCTCGCACAATTTCTGGGCTGCGGCGTGTACCTCTCCCAGTGGGTCTACCCACCTGCACACCTCCACCACTGCAGTTGCCTCCGAGCTTACCTGCTCCTTGCCCTAACCTAACTACCTGGGGAAGGCCCTCTGGCACTCTCCCCACTCGGTGCCCTCTCTGGCACTGGGCTACCCGGGTCCATCCTCCGGATCCTCGGGCCCCATCCACAACTCTACCGGCTCCCAGAGCCCACCTGCGGCCTCACCTGGCCGACATCCTCACAGTGGTGGAGTGCCCAACCAACTACACACACTAACAGGCTACACGCCCAGCCATTTCCACAACACTAATGCACCCATTCACAACACCATTCTGCAACCGCACCACAAATGCCAATATCCAACCACAATTTACCTGCACCCTCTACCTAACACTTACACTACCCGCCCCGGGTACTCGTGAAAGGGGTCCACTCTTCCCCCATCCACACCTTCGCACCATGCACACCTCTCCGTACCACTTACTCCAACTCTCTCCACACACCTGTACTTGCACACCTGTGCTCTCACACCTGGTGCCACCTGCACCCTTCTCTCCCCAAGCGCATTCGCGCTGATCCACAACACTCACTACTCATACACTGCTCCACACACCTGTCCAGTTGCACACCTGTGCAATCACACCTGTTCAATTCTCACAAACACGGCATCATCTCAGCTAACTACTCCCTTCTGAAACTTGCGCTTCCCAGTCGTCCCTTTAAACTATTGCGCTCCCTCGTCATTATCATCCATACTAATCTACCTGCGTCCCCACTACAGGTATCAGTCACTAACTAATCTTAACGTTACCTAATGTCATCTTCTAGGGCCCTATCAATATAACCTAACCCACCCGGGCTAGTTTTCACTGCCATACACCCCATAAGCTATTGCTCCTTTGCCCCCCACCTGTGAGGGATGGTGGATTTGCCATCCCACCACATCGGGGGTCTCTCACTACCAATTTTGCACATCAAATTTCAACAAATCAAAAATTTGGCCAATCACTGCCCATCATCTGCCAATCACTACTGCCAATCCCTTGCCAATCATCAAATTTTGTTTTTCTCTAATTTTGGGTCCAAAACACTAACCTCATCACCCAGTCGACTCACTAATACCTCTCGGTGCGCCAATCCCTGTCCAAAGCCCGGCTTCGTAAAGCCAAGCAATGGGTGCTGGTTGTTTTGTGCCAGCGGCTGGATGCGTCCGGCACTCGGTGCAGGGACGGGGGCTTACCCGTGCCGAGATCCCACACACCACCTCGGCGTGGAGCCATCCAATGCCCCGATCTAGACCTGCCGGCACGTCTCACCAAAAAGTGGTCGCCATGACGACCCTTCCTATCCAGCTGCCCGCTCCACCTAGTGGAGCCTGGACGCGGCCGTTCAAAGCGAGGCCCGGCACGCACCGAGGGCCCGCTTCGGCTAAAAGTCGCTCTAACCTCTAACCCGTCTAACGTCGATGCTTCACCTGCATGCTTACACCCCGCAGCCCGTTCCTTGCTCACACACCCAGCCGTGCCCATGCTCCTCGTACCTTTCCTTACACACCCAGGTACACCCATTCCACTCACAGCCTTGGTCACACACCTGACCACCGAACACTTTGGCACACATTCGTTGCTCGCACACCTCACCAATACACCGCTTCGCGCCCCCTCCGCGGTCACCTCCTCTGTGACAATCACAGGTGTGCCCTCATTCGCACACCCAATCACGTGCCTCACCACCAACTCCAGCGTGCATTCCCACTCACGCTCTACCATTCCAGGTGTGCATCCTTCCATCCCAGGTGTACATCCTCGCTCACCTGTCACAACTAACTCACTCTCCTTGTCACTCTCAATCCTCTCACCACCACTCTTGACAACGCACTCACCCTTACTCTTGACAGCACACTCTTTCCCCATGCACCTGTCCGTCACACACCTTTCTCGCGCACACTCTCCCGTTACACCCTCTGTAACACTCACCACAGGTGGACACTCTTCCTTACTTCTGACAGCGCACTCTTTCCTCATGCACCTGTCCGTCACACACCTTTCTCGCGCACACTCTCCCGTTACACCCTCTGTAACACTCACCACAGGTGGACACTCTTCCTTACTTCTGACAGCGCACTCTTTCCTCATGCACCTGTCCGTCACACACCTTTCTCGCGCACACTCTTGCGCACACTCTCCCGTCACACCCTCTGTAACACTCACCACAGGTGGACACTCTTCCTTACTTCTGACAGCGCACTCTTTCCTCATGCACCTGTCCGTCACACACCTTTCTCGCGCACACTCTTGCGCACACTCTCCCGTCACACCCTCTGCAACACTCACCACAGGCGTGCATTCTTCCTTGCCTTTGACAGCGCACTCTTTCCCCATGTACCTGTCCGTCACACACCTTCCTCGCGCACACTCTCCCGTCACACCCTCTGCAACACTCACCACACCGCGCTTCCATGTGCCCCCTCGCACACGCGCTACGACCGACTCATTCTCGCCAGCACCCTCACTACTCCTTGGCACGCACTTTTTCCTCACACACCCCAGAGTCGGACTTTCTCGCACACCTCCTCTTTCGCACACCAGACCTGTCGCACACTTCACCAACGGCCTCTCACGAACACCCGGGTCTATCTCGACCCCCAAGCCTCTTAAATCACCTGGCGCATCATACGCACGACCATATTGGTCACCACTTACACCGGGTCCTCTTCCTCTTCGCTTCTCCTCCATCACCTGCGAATCCCTCATCCGGTTAATGAGCACATCATCACGATCCAAACACAGACTTTGGACCAATTCTTTTATCTCCTCTTTTATCTCTTTCTTATCCCCTCTCCGTCGCTTCTTAATTTCGCTCATCCCTTCTTCCACTTCTTCTAATTTGTGCTTCACCTCTTTTATTCCCCGGTACGTCTCCTCAAGCTCATCCTCTAAGGCTACCTTGACCGTTTCCAGGTGCGTCCTCACCTGCCGGTCCTTCGTCTCCATTACCTCTACCACCTCGTCCAACCTCGTTGTCAGTCCCTCACGTACCATCTGACATTCCCTCTTTGTCGCTATCAAGTCGTTTTTTATGTCGTTTTGTGTCGCTTTTAAACCTCCTAATACCGCAGTGTTCCTTTGAACCTGCTCCACTAACTCCGTTTGTCCCACCGTCAGCTGCTCCACCTCCTGCGTCAGGTCCTCTATGCCCCCTTGTAACTTTACAGTCCCCTTTCTCACCTCCTTCTCCATGTGCTCCTTACAGTGCCTCACCTCCTCGCGCACTCCTCCGACCTCCTCACTCACTCCTCTTCTGATCTCCTCTCCCATCACTTGCATCTCCTGCCCAGATGCCACCCTCATCTGCTCCATTTCCTCCCTGTGAGCATCCAGTTTGGTTTCTACCCCCATTCTGACCCCCTCTATCTGCTGCTCCATTTGTTTAACTTCCCTTTCCGCTTGGTCCCTCATGTCCCTCAATTTGCCTTCCATACTGTTTTCTAACCCCTCTAACCCATTTTTCACTCCCTCTATCTGATTCTCCTGGGCAGCCATTCTATTTTCTACCCCCATTAACCCATTTTTCACTTCTTTTATCCCGTTGTCTAACCCCTCAAAATTATTGTCTAACTTCCCAATTTTCTTGTCTAACTCCTCAAAATTATTGTCTAACTTCTCAATTTTCTTGTCTAACTCCTCAAAATTATTGTCTAACTTCTCACCGGTACCCCTCGCTTCGTCCCTCATTACCCCCATTTGGTTTCCCATTACCCCCATTTGGCCCTCTAATCGCCCACTATCAACCCTCATTTGGCCCTCCATCCTATCCATTTTTGCATTCAGTTGGGTCAAGAATAATCTGAGGTCAAACCCGGTTTGCCCAGCTTCCCCAGCCGCCACCGCAGGCTCGCCCTCCGCGGCGACGCTATTTTGGGACCCTTCAACCACGTGAGCGAGCGCGCCATTTTGCGCGCCCGCTACTTCGTGCGTGACGGCGCTATTTTGCGAACCTGCCGCCCTCACTGCTTCGCTCTCCTCATGTCCCTCAATTTGGTCCTGGACCGACCCTACCTCACTCTCCTTTACCGGACCCCAGCCGTCTTGATCCGCCATAGCGCGACTTGCAAAATTCGAGTTTCGTAAAACAAAACAAATTTCGGCCGCTCCAAATTTTGACCAAATTTTTTTTTTTTCCTCTATTCGTTTTTTTTTTTTTAAATTTGGTCGGGCCTCGAATCTCACTCCCGACACCAATTGTTACTGACACGACTTTGATGTTAAAGTGGGCCGAGCGGAATGGCCGTCGTGTCCGCACAAATTACCCGACTATACTCGACGTTGACGAGCCGCGCTATGCTGGCTCAATAAGAAAAAGAAGACACCCGGCTGGATTACAATCACACAATACGACACCAACGTTTCGATTCTCAAGTATATTCGTACGGAAAAGGTTAGATTACAGGGGCTAGAGGTATATTACAGGAAGACAGGCACTTAGACACACTCTTATATTAACCCTAGACAGACGACAGATAAACGGGACAACGCTGACTCACACGGGGTTTGATGGCTAGGAAAGGCAGATAGCGATGGCTCAAGGTGCACTCTTGGCTCAAAGCAGGGTACACGGTTCGGTCCAGAGATGCGGGGAGGTCTCGTCGCAGCGCTCAGAGGTGACGTTCTTTCTCAGGCCTCTCCAAACTCAGGCGCATCTGTTTCAGCGCTCGCAGGTCCGTCTTTCTCCAGCTGGGGGCGAAATCTCTTTCACATCCGGCGCGGGGCCGCGTATATCCGGCGGGGAGTGACACGCCCTCGGCTCGTTAGCGCCGCCCCAGATGGAATCGGCACGTTGCTTCTCATTGGGTGCGTGCGGGGGGGTTTACCAGGCTCCGCCCTTGACGAGGAGCTGACAAGGAGCCCCTTCGTGGTAACCCCGTGGAGCGCGTGGTCAATGGCGCTAATCGAGCCGGTGTGAGGACGCATCCTCCCCCGCTCCGCCGCCATCTCCTCTGTTGTTGTTGTAATTGTTGGGGAAGAAGATGGAAGGAGGTATGGGAAAGGTCCTAAACTCACTACTGATGCCATATAATCACATTCTGGTGCAACGAAGAGTCATAATTAATGGGAACGAGTCCTTAACTGACATAGATTAAGAATAACTAGGAAGATGTCCGAAAGTGGTCTACGTGTGGTGCGGTGGACCTGGGCACGACATTTAATGGGGGAATAAGGGGCAGGTCGGCTCTACTGAGTGTTATTTACATGCAATGGGACTAGGGAATGGGGGATTGGGGAAAGTTGGGGAGTATTGGAGAAATAGGGGAATATTTACAAGCGGATATGGAGGCCAAATTCCATATTCGCAACAGTATTTTCTGTGATTTAATTTTAATTAATGATAATAAGAAATATAAAAAAATATATAACTCTTTTAAATTAGAACCAAAAATGAATTACTTTACAAGATTAATAAGAGAGATGAATGTTAAGTATTGTGATGATAATACACCATTTCTTTCAAGGGAAGAGACTAATTGTATTGAGGAAATGTATAAGGGTTTAATGATATTTATTATTCAAAATAATTTTAATGGAAATGTTAATACAAGATACTATATAAATAAAATAATGGATTATTTTGAAATTAAACCCGAACTCAGGATAAAATATAGAGTTTCTCAAATAGCTCAAAAAAAGTTGGATAACTTGTTTTCCAAATATATAAATGAATGATTTTTTACCCGTTTGGGAAAATAAGATAAAATTTAATAACCATAAAAACATTCCAAATTCATTGAGATGTCTAATAGTTGGTTCAAGCGGATGTGGAAAAACCTGTTTACTTTTAAAGATGCTCCTTGGTTCTAATTTTTTAGATTATGATAATTTAATAATTTTTACAAAGTCAAGTTTTCAACCCGAGTATCAACTACTCTCACAGGGTTTTAATGCGGGTCTTAAAAAGGAAGACATTATCGGTTTATTTAAACTTCAAAACAAACTAAATGATTATAATATTGATGATATAATACAATTATTTTGTGATACACAGAAATCAAAATCGAAACCCATAACTTGTATTCTCAGTGATAATACGGATGATATACCTTCACCTCAAGATTTAGATAAATCAAAAAAGAACCTTGTCATCTTTGATGATTGTGTTAATGAGAGAAACCAAACAGTAATGGATAGCTACTATACAAGAGGGAGACATTCTTCTTGTAATTGTATATATCTTAGTCAATCATATTTTCAACTCCCTCGACGCTCAATAAGAAACAATGCCAATACTTTTATTTTATTTAAGTTAAATTCAATAGATGTAAATAATTTTTGGAGAGATAATTGCTCTACGTTATGTAGTAAAAAAGAATTTGAAAATTATATGAAACACACGATTGGAAAATATAAATATATTGTTGTGAAACAAGATGAGATACTAAATGATATTTTTCAATACTAAATGAATACCGAAGAAAGAGAAAGAAAGTTTAAGGAACATCAACAATTAGTTTCAAAAGTTGTTAAACAACAGGAAGAGATAAAGAAGAAACGGAAACAGAAACTAACTGGTGAAGAAGCCTTTGAAAGAAAACAAGAGAAATTCTTTAAACCACTTTTGAAAACTCAACACCCTACAGTTCCCACGGTAGAATTTACTCCGAAAAAACTTCAAATGCTCAAAGATTTTAGTCAGATAACAAAACAAGAACTTGGTGAATTAGAATATGATGACGAGGGATTATTTCGGAAACTTGAGCAGGTAAATCAACCCCCTAATTATGTTGTGGAAGCTCTTCAAAACAATGAATATTCTGCGGGTTCAAAAACCAGAGCAGGTCTCATTCCAACAGAAGAACCAGCAGTGTTTCATCTTGTGGAAGAAAAGGTATTGATATTTAATGATGAATTGATGTTCTTGAGTTCTACTCAACCAAATGTTAAATTAACTCCAAGATTAATGTTTCTTCTAACAAACCCCGGATTCAGCGGTTCAAAATATTTTGAGGAACCACTTGATATGGAAAGAGAGGAAGATAGGGTATATATTGAGTTGTTAAATACACTTGATTATGGAGTTTCTGTTGCTGGTAAAAGTAAGAAGAATGAGAAGGAGAAACATATTATTGATGCTTTAAGTAAGCTTGGTTCGGGTGTTAGTTTTCTTCCAAATGACCCATCACAATTAGTTAATAGGCTATTATTGTTATTAGGTAGTAAGAAGGCTGGAAACAACAATTGTTTTAATGAATCCTCAGCCATTTTAGATCAGTTGATGAACATGAAAATAATTAATAAATGTCAATACAAAGATATTTTATTAGATATTAAATAAGATGAGAAGCACAATTCTTAGTTTTAATTTCACAACGAGCGATTACACAGCTTCATTCCCTTACCCACTACAACTTGACCCCCTTACCTCATATGAGGCATCTTTGTTGTCAATGGAAACTTACAATACCCTTTTTAATATCACAGAGAAAAACAACAAGTTTAGTTATAATCCAGGCACTGCCTACAAAACTATAACTGTTTCACCTGGAGCTTACGAGATTTCTCAAATATCTTCAGAAGTCTCTCGCCTTATGAAAGAAAAAGGTGATGAACCAAAAAATATTGTAATAGATATTCAAACACACACTTCAAAATCAACTATTAAACTGAAAAATAATTATAAAGTTGATTTCACGATTGAAAATTCGTTCAGAGAGCTATTGGGTTTCTCTTCAAAAAAGATTGAAAATAACGGGACGTTTTACAGTGATAATGTTATCCAAATATCCTCCGGTATAAATTCAGTATTAATTCATTGTGATTTGATTGATGGTGCTTATAACGATGGAATAAGAACAAATACAATATTTTCATTCAGTGCATACTCAACCCCGATTGGTTATAAATTTAATATGGAACCAAAAAATCTTGTCTATTTACCTGTGTCAGGAAAAACCATATACAGAGTAAATTTTAGGATAACCGACCAAGATAATCGTATGATATCCTTTAATGATGAAATTATATCCATCAGAATTCACCTACGTGAAGTTTTTCAATAAATAAATAATGGTTATTGTAAGAAAACACGAGTTGGGAAAATATAAAATAATTACAGGGGAGGGCATGTTCCTTTCACCAGACTATACAAGGTATGTGGGTAAAGGATACTATAAACCTAAGAGACAACGGGGTGTGGGTCATCAATTTCGAAATAAAGGAGATGGGATAATTGATACTCTAATGGGTATTGGTTCAACCATTCTTAAACATAAAGACCTAATTGGTTCAACTGCTTCTCTCATGGGAAATGTAGCAGGTGTTGTAAAGAGTATAAAAGATGCTCAAAAGGAGTCCCATAAATTACAAGCAATCAAAGAAATTAAAAAAGGTAAAACTCAACTATCTTCACAAGAACGACAAAAAATCATTAAAATACTTGGGTCAGGGTTTCAACAATTTTAATACTATATAAATACAAGTATGGAAGCGATTGATAGTATCTATGATTTGGATGATACGATTATCATTTCAAACTCTACTAAAAAGGAAGACTATTTTAAGGTAAATGCTATTACAGGAACCGACTGGAATTCAAACGGAACAAAAAGTTTTGAAATAAATAATCAACAAACTTACTTGAATATAGCTGATAGTTTCTTGCTGTGTAAATTTAAATTCACTAAGGCTGCGAATAATACTAATGCTACACTCGTAAATGATTTCTTCTGGAAAATGTTTGACAGTGTTCGCCTGTATATTGGAACACAAGAGGTTGAAGCGGTTGATTATGTCTCTGCTACATCTGAAATGATGAAATTTACACTATATTCGTTTGGTGATAGAATGGGTAAGGGAGCTGTTGAAGGCTTTATTCCTGATATGTCAACGGGAACAAACACAGACCCTGGTTATAGTCAAAGGAAGTCAATGTATAATGATGACGCAAAAGCTGAGAATAGTTTTACCGTAGCAGTACCTCTTAAAGGTATATTTGGATTTTGTGATTATGATAAAGTTTTGTATGGTCTTAAAATTAGATTTCAACTACAAAGGAATGATAATGTAAATAGATTGCTTTTTGGGGCTGAAAATGCTTTTGGCGACAATAATAAATTTGTTATTAATGATTTGTGTTGGTATATCAATGAATATACTCCTAATCTTAAAACGGAGGAGATGTTAAATAGAAGACTTAACTCAAAGAAACCGCTAAATGTATCATACCTTAAAAGAAGATGTCAACACGTTAAACTGGAACACACTACCTACACTTGGAATTTGGGTGTTCTTGAAGGAAAGCCACGATACCTATGGCTCATTTTTAAAAAACCAGATGGAGAGGAGGGTACTAATAAGAATAATGCGCTGAGTGATAATGCTAAGGTGAAACAACTTCGGGTTTCTCTTGATGGCACATTTTATCCGCGAGATAGATTGGAAATTGATTGGGAAAAAAATGATTATGCGGAAGCCTACAAGTCCTACCAAAAAGTGTGTGAAAGTAATGGTAATAATGATCCTATTTTGGATATGGTTGCATTTAAAGGTTTATATACAATCTACGCAATTGACCTGAGTTCTCAAAAGGAAACTATAAAGTCTAATCGAGTGGATACTTCTCTATACATTGAAAGAGGGGAGAATGAAGAAGTTGATGCTTATTGTTTGCTTTTGGAGGAAACAGAATTACAGATTAATACAGATAATGGTGTTATGATTAATATCACATAGGTTTTTTCTCATAAATAAATGGTAGGGGTATATGTTAATCAAATCAATCTTAATAAATTAACATCTTGTATTCAAAATCAAAAGCCTTGTATTATTAATGTTAATACAATTCAAAGAAAAGGAGCTGTAAGAATTGATGTTTTACTCACACACACACAAGTAAAAACACTAAATGATGTTGGATCACTTAAAATTAAAATGACGAAACCTATGTTAAAGAAATATTCAATAGACGAGTCAAGAGGAGGATTTCTCCCGTTTCTAATTCCTTTATTTGCTGGTTTAAGTGCGGCGGGAGCATTGACTGGTGGTATTTCAGCAGCGGTAAAAACTGCTAACGAAAGGAAGGCACAACTAAAAGCTCAAAAAGAATTGGAAAGACATAACAAGGAGTTGGAGAAACAAATTAGTGGAAGTGGTGTAATTGTAGATTTTGCTCAAAAACTTGAAAGTCTACCTGATAAAGCTAGATTGTTGGTTGGAGATATGCTTTCCTCTATCGCTCAAGCGGGTGTTAAACTAACTAAACGGGGTAATGGATTGTATCTTTCTCATAAATAAATGGATAAATGGTTTAAACAATTTGGAAAGAATACAACGTCAAATATAGAACTAGCCAAGTATTGTAAAACACTAAAAATTGATAATGTGGTAATCTGTATGAGAGATGAATTAATACATATAAATAAGAATACAAAGAATATTATTATGAATTTAGACACACAGAATGGTTCTCATTGGGTTTGTATTCATAATAGTCAGGATAAATATTATTTTGATAGTTATGGTATGCCACCACCTGTTGAAGTAATACAATTCTTACAGAATGGTGTTTATCAAACATTTCAAGTTCAAGAAATTAATTCTAAATGTTGTGGTCAATTATGTTTATATGTATTATTTCAACTCAACAATAATGAAAATTTTTATAATATCATTTTTAATCTAATATAAATGACTTATGTTGGAAAAGATGGTTCTATCTTTGGAAAATCCTCCCAGGATATTGATTTATCAAATTATTATACAAAGGCACAGGCTGAACGACAAAAATATAGTATAAGTAAAAATATTAATATGAAGAATACTTATAAATTAATCAATTATCCAAACCCTACAGATGCGAATGACTTAATTAGATTCAGTGATTTATCACACTTGTTAAATAAAACAGCACGTTTTGTGAAACAAGTAAAATTTACAACCACAACACCTGGTTATACTGACCATACACCTTTCCTCATTGAATTTAACTACCTGCTTACAATTGAATTTTATAAAGAAGGACATTTAGTTAATATGCGAATTAATAAATGGGGGTATGATATGCCTGATTTAGGGTATAATTGGTCTTTTTCAATAAACTTAGAAGACCTACATGATTTAAATCAGTCTCGTAAAGAAGAATATTATCCACTTGGTGAAGATAAGGATTTATGTGGAAGTACAATTAGTAAACAACAAATACGTGATTTTAAGAAAATAAAAATATATGATAGTATAGCGATGGTTCGCATGACAAAGAAGGAAGGTAATGAGATAAGGATAGAAAGCCGAGGAATACAAACCGATTTGGTAGTGGGAAGATGGGGTGGTATTACCTGTCATAATATTAATCTCACATATATTTCTGATACATAAATGGCAGGAAGAAGACTACAAGAGAATTATAATTTTTGTATTCAAGGATACCTACAAGAAAAGGGTGCTCGGTTTTACATACCGTACGAATTGGAACATACACATGGAAATTTTGTCATTAAAAACTGGCCTTATACTGATATTGTTAAACCCACAAATAGAGACTTGTTTAAAGTATTAAATAAAAATGAACTTCTCAAAGTTATGAAATATAAAACTCTTTTAGAAATCGTCAAAAAATCTTATTGGTATCCTATTATGAGAAAAATAATTATAGATACAAGAATATCTCAAAATCCAGATGAGTATATGTATAATATTATTTGGGGTTTAAACTCAAGGGTAGCAAGGGATGAGGAAGGAGTTGAAGAAGAGAAGGAGAAAAGAGAGAAAAGAGAGAAGGAGGAGAGGGAACAAAGAGAGAGGGGGGAGAGGGAGATGGAAATCAGAGCGATTCAAAAAAGAGTGGATGTATTACAGCAAGAAGATAAATCTCAACTCACCGAAGAGGAAAATAAAGAAAGAATGAATGCTGTGAAAATATTGATATCAAAAATTGCTAAGATAAATGAGGAAGGAGTTAAAGAAGAGAAGGAGGAAAGAGAGAAAAAGGAGAAGGAGGAAAGGGAGAAAAAGGAGGAGGAGAGGGAGGAAAGGGAGAAAAGAGAGAAAAAGGAGAAGGAGGAAAGGGAGAAAAAGGAGGAGGAGAGGGAGGAAAGGGAGAAAAGAGAGAAGGAGGAAAGGGAGAAAAGAGAGAAGGAGGAGAGGGAGCAAAGAGAGAGGGAGGAAAAATATAAAAAGATGGAAATCAGTGAGATTAATAAAAGATTGAAGGTATTACAGCAAATAAATCAAACTCAACGCACTGAGGAGGAAAATAAAGAAATGAGAAGTCTAATGAAAATATTATTTTCAAGAATAACGACGTCAATGTCTTCAGTTTCAGGGAGGAGATTTAAATGAGAAAGTGGGGATAAAGAAGAAGAAGAAGGAAAAGATTATGTGGTTGATGATGTCGGTGTAATTGACTTTAGTTAGTTTTATTTGTAAATAAATGGAGGAGAGAGTGAAGGCATTCCTTAGGATTCTTTATGTTTTAAAAATCAAGATTGAAATGTATATGTTGAAAACCAAAAAGGTTTTGATACTCTGTCGGAATTTTTCTGATAAATAAATATGTGTTATTGTCTCAAATGTAAAAAGAAAACTAAATCTAAAAATATCTCTTATGTTAAAGCTAAAAATAATAGAGTTTGTCAAAAAGGAATATGTCAAGTGTGTGGCTCTAAAAAGTGCCAATTCATCTCTCCTAAAAGAGGAGGAGACATACAAAAGTTTCTGTCAGGAAGTAAATTTACAACAACTGGAATTCCAGGGGAATTACACCTTCCAGGGTATTCTTTCTGTGGTCCAGGAACAAACTTGGATAAAAGATTAGATGAGGCTGACAATCCTAAACCTTGGTCTAAACCTACAAATAGGGTTGACGAAGTGTGTATGAAGCATGATATTGCTTATGGGAAAACCACTACGTTGACTGAAAAACATAAAGCCGACAGCGAAATGTTGTATAATTTGTCTTTGATACAAAATCCAACGTTGAGAGAGAAAGTTGATAGGTTTATTGTGAGAAATTTGATAAATGCTAAATTGAAACTTGGTCTTGGTTATTCCTCAAAAAACTATTAGGCTCTAATGATGCCATCAAGACTGAGGAGCTTTTGGCTGAAGAATTACACAAACCTATAATCACAAAGTTTAAAAGAAGGAAGGTTTATTCTAAATACACTGACCACATATGGTCCGCTGATTTAATTGAATTGAATAATGACAGGGGATACAGGTATGCTTTAACCGTTATTGATTTGAGGAGTAGATTTGCCTGGGTTGTCCCTTTAAAAAATAAAAGGGGTGATACTTTAATGTTAGCCTTTAAGCTAATATTTGATCGGGATAAAAGGAAACCAAAGAAGTTATGGACTGATGAGGGAACAGAGTTCTATAACAAAATATTCATGAAATTTCTTAAGGGGAAGGGTATTAAATTATACAGCACCTTTAATGAAGGAAAGGCAGTTGTTATTGAGCGTTTTAATCGTACTTTAAAAGAGAAATTATATAAAAAATTCACACAACTCGGTTCTCAAAAATGGGTGTATTTAATTCAGGATATTGTAGATAATTACAATAATACAGTTCATTCATCAACACAATCAAAACCATCAGAAACATTTACAAAATTAGAATATGAAAAGGAGATTAATTTGAGAAAGCCCAAGTTTAAAGTTGGTGATATTGTAAGAATATACAAATGGAAAAGTCATTTTGAGAAAGGTTATACACAAAAATGGACTCGTGAATTATTTAAAATCATTGATGTAATGGATACAGTCCCTTGGACCTACAAATTATATGATTTAAATGGAGAAGAAATCTTGGGTTCATTTTACTCACAAGAATTACAAAAAACACAAGTAAGCAGATAATACCCTTGAAAATAATAAATAAATAAATAAAATGTAATGGGGATACGTTTTTAAATCTGTGAACCCCAAACACAGAATCCCACAACTTTTTAGTTGGGGCTTAACTTTTGTGTGTGTATAATGGGGATACGTTTTTAAATCTGTGAACCCCAAACACAGAATCCCACAACTTTTTAGTTGGGGCTTAACTTTTGTGTGTGTATAATGGGGATACGTTTTTAAATCTGTGAACCCCAAACACAGAATCCCACAACTTTTTAGTTGGGGCTTAACTTTTGTGTGTGTATAATGGGGATACGTTTTTAAATCTGTGAACCCCAAACACAGAATCCCACAACTTTTTAGTTGGGGCTTAACTTTTGTGTGTGTATAATGGGGATACGTTTTTAAATCTGTGAACCCCAAACACAGAATCCCACAACTTTTTAGTTGGGGCTTAACTTTTGTGTGTGTATAATGGGGATACGTTTTTAAATCTGTGAACCCCAAACACAGAATCCCACAACTTTTTAGTTGGGGCTTAACTTTTGTGTGTGTATAATGGGGATACGTTTTTAAATCTGTGAACCCCAAACACAGAATCCCACAACTTTTTAGTTGGGGCTTAACTTTTGTGTGTGTGTGTATGTGCGAGTGAGTCATAATAATATACAAACCCTAACCCAACCCAAGCCCTAACCCAACCCCATCCCTAACCCAAACCCATCCCTAACCCAACCCATCCCTAACCCAACCCCATCCCTAACCCAACCCCATCCCTAACCCAACCCCATCCCTAACCCAACCCCATCCCTAACCCAACCCCATCCCTAACCCAACCCCAACCCTAACCCAACCCCATCCCTAACCCAACCCCATCCCTAACCCAACCCATCCCTAACCCTCACATTCAAAATCCCAACCCTAACCCAATCCCATCCCTAACCCAACCCCAACCCTAACCCTCACATTCAAAATCCCAACCCTAACCCAACCCATCCCTAACCCAACCCCATCCCTAACCCAACCCCATCCCTAACCCAACCCCAACCCTAACCCTCACATTCAAAATCCCAACCCTAACCCAACCCCATCCCTAACCCTCACATTCAAAATCCCACCCAAACCCTAACATAATCTTTCTTTTCTTCTTTTTTAAATACGTATTTCTTTTTTTTTCTTCCTCTTCCTCCAATTCTGTCTTTCAAGGCTTTTAAGTTTGAAGAAGTAGAAATGGGAAGAAAGAATTTTCCAGCATTTTCTTCCTCGAACTTTCTTGATATTGCTTAAATCAAGCGTCATTAAATAAAGAACATTGTTCATTGCTTTAGAATCCAAAGAGTCTCCAAGAGGAACCCCACAGGTAGAGTCTCCAAAATAAAACCAACTTTCCAAGTTCCCAAGGTATAACCACATTCCTGTTGAGCCTCCAAGATAGGTATCACATTCCGAGTCATCAAAACAAAACCCCCATTCCGAGTCTCCAAAAATATAACCATCTTTCCAAGTCCCCAAGGTAAAACCACAATTTTCAGAAATATTGGGGGTTTCCGTGATAAGTCTCACATAGTATAACTGCGGACCATCAGGGAAAACTTCCCTTTCCCAATTTTTTAGGGTTTCTATGATGTGTCTCACATAGTATAACTGCGGACCATCAGGGAGAATTCCCATTTCACAATTTTTTAGGGTTTCTATGATGTGTCTCACATAGTATAACTGCGGACCATCAGGGAGAACTCTCCTTGCCCAATTTTTTAGGGTTTCTATGATGTGTCTCACATAGTATAACTGCGGACCATCAGGGAGAACTCTCCTTGCCCAATTTTTTAGGGTTTCTATGATGTGTCTCACATAGTATAACTGCGGACCATCAGGGAGAACTCTCCTTGCCCAATTTTTTAGGGTTTCTATGATGTGTCTCACATAGTATAACTGCGGACCATCAGGGAGAACTCTCCTTTCCCAATTTTCAGAAATTTGTGGGTCTCCAATGTATGACTTGTATTCTGGCTCATCAAGGTAGAACTTGTTCAGTGGGTTTTGTTTTGATAACTCACAACAAGTATCATCATGGTAAAACTCTTTTTCAGGATTTTGTGGATCTCCAAGGTATAACTCTTTGGCTGGGTCATCAAGGTAGAACTCGTTCTGGGGGTCTTGGTTGTTCAAAATGTCTTCAAACAAAAAAATAACTTCATCCCAAGTTGTGTTAAAAGCAGAATTTTCATTTCGTATCTCAGATACAATTTCCTGTGAAAGAAAATAACAATGTATTAATTTAATACAATATTTTTTATTTGTATAAATCAAGCTCTATGAATATTAAAATAAACTTTGTTAACTCTTACACGAGTCTCATCTTAAAAAAAAAAAAAAAAAAAAAAAAAAAAAAATTAAATAAATAAATAAATAAATAAACAAACTTACCTCCATTGATAAGAGGTTCGAGTCCAGTTCATCAATCTGAAGGTTGAGTTCTACACAGGTAGTAGGACTCCATGGAATAGCAAAGTTATCCCATTCCATTTCGGCATAGTAGTCCATTCTCAAGTGAAGCAGAAAGCGTGTTTGAAAAAGCCTGTGTGGTCGGTGCCTTTTATAAGAACTGGGTGTGTCTTCCTGTGGAAATTCCCTGGGCGTGTCTTAACTGGAAATGATGTGATGGAAATTCCCTGAAAATGATGTAATGTATTACCTGGAAATGATACAATGCTGAAGAGTTTATAAAGTGGGTGGGACTTAGCAAAAGTGGGAGGAGCTTAGCAAAAGTGGGCGGGACTTAGTAAAAAGTGGGCGTGGCTTAACAAAAAGTGGGCGGGGCTTAGTAAAAAATGGGCGTGGTTTACCAAAAAGTGGGCGGAGCTTACCAAAAAATGGTATGTGGCACTGGAGGCGCTCAAACAAGAACATTGAGGGAGGTTTACCATTTTATCTTAGCTCAGTTAAAATATCTTAATAAAGAACCAAACTCAAACATATTTTTTGTTAATATATTAGATGGTGAAGAGAGTTGTAGGAGAATTAAATTATTTCCCACGCATAAACAAATATTTGTAGGGTCGTTGTTTGAGTGGGTTATATTCACCAGATGATATTAAGAGTAAAAGGTTAAAAGGTCCATGAGGTCAGAAGGATCACAGGTGTTTAAGTGGTCTAATGAATAAGGATAACATGTCAAAAGGTTAGAAGGTTCGTAAAGAACTGGGTGAGAGAAATATAGGTGTTTAGGGGCAATGAGGGAGGGAAAGAATTAATATGGAAGTGAATGGGTCAATGTTTGAGTGGGTCAAAGATTAATCTGCCAGATGATATGTAGAAGAAGGATGATAGGTCTATAAGAGAAAACAAATATTTGTAGTGTTTGAGTGGTCTAATGAACAACATTAAGGATAGGTACTACAGACAAAAGGTTCATAAAGATGAGGGTGGGAGAAATAGAGGTGTTTATGATTTTTGAAAAAGACAAGGGGGTAAATGACATTAGATAGGGATTTCACATGTTAAACGGAGGTGTCCCAGAAGCAACATTATTACACTACTTACCCCAAAGAACCAAAATACCCCAAAGATCCTTAAAGACACAGAGGAACCTAAAGACCATTAAGACCCAAAACACCCCAAATACCCAAAATACCCCTAAAGGCCCAGAGGATCCAAAAGACCCTGAAGACCCAAATGTCCCTGAAGACCCAAAACACCATGAAGACCCAAAATACACTAAAATGGTCAAATGTGCCTATCCCACTGAAACGAAGTGTGGTAAGGTGCGCTGAGCGCCGAATCACGCTAGTCTTCTTATTATAATAGAGCAAACGTATGTGGTTATGTCGTTATGTTTATATGGGACTAAAACGTCTTCTTCTTCTTCAAATAAAATTACCACCCTCTTAATTGCATTAAGACTGCTGAGACCCCTCAGACCTTTGACGACCCTTTAATTCCCCCAAGACCCTGAAGATCCCAAAGACCCTGAAGACCCAAAACACCCCAAAGACCCAAAATACCCTTCAAGGCCCTGAGGTTCAAAAAGATCCTGAATACGCAAACACCCAAAATACCCCGAAGACCCAAAACACCCCAAAGACCCAAAACACCCTGAATACCCAAAACACCCCAAAGACCCAAAAGACCTCAAATACCCCAAAAGACCCCAAAGACCCAAAATACACCAAAAACACCTCAAAGACCCAAAATACCCTTCAAGGCCCTGAGGTTCAAAAAGATCCTGAATACGCAAACACCCAAAATACCCCGAAGACCAAAAACACCCCGAAGACCCAAAACACTCCAAAGACCCAAAATACCCCAAATACCCCCCCCCCCCCCAAAACGAAGACCCAAAACACCCTGAAGACCCAAAATATCCCGAAGACCCAAAATATCCCGAAGACCCAAAACACCCCAAAGACCCAAAACACCCCAAAGACCCAAAATACCCTTAAAGGTCCAGAGGATCCAAAAGACCCCAAAAGATCCCGAAGACCCAAAATACACCAAAAACACCTCAAAGACCCAAAATATCCCAAAGACCCAAAACACTCCAAAGACCCAAAATACCCCAAAGACCCAAAACACCCTGAAGACCCAAAATATCCCGAAGACCCAAAACACCCCAAATACCCTTAAAGGCCCAGAGGATCCAAAAGACCACAAAGACCAAAAGCACCTTGAAGATCCAAAATACCCTGAAGACCCAAAATACCCTTAAAGGCCCAGAGGATCCAAAAGACCCTGATACCCAAATGGCCCTGAAGACCCAAAACACCATGAAGACCCAAAACACCATGAAGACCCAAAAGACACTGAATACACAAAAGACACTGAAATGGTCAAAGATGCCTTTCCCTCTGAAATGATGTGTGGTGAGGCACGCAGAGCGCGCTGAGGCACGTTAGTAAAGAGAACTTGGAAATGTTCCATGTTATGCCAGTAGTAGTCAGACTGGAGTGATGAAAAAAGAACCTCCCAGGGTATCCCACCAAACAAGGAGTTGAATGCAATCCTTGAAATGGCCATTTAAGTTAAAATGCAGAGATATGGATGGAACGCCTGAAATTGTCCCTCGGCTTAGTACGAAAACATCACAAATTGTTCCTTGAAACGTACAAATGTAAATTAAAATAAAATTACTTTCGGCCCTGGAAAGGCCCCGTTCAACCACTTGACCAACACCTTAGATTAGAAGATTAATCCCATTACTTTGCACAGGGGAGGTAAGGGTTTATCATTCAAAGAACATTCTGTACACCAACGTGTAATTACCTCGCGCACGAAAAGTGAAAAGCAGGATTATTAGGTTGCACATACAGAGCACATACAGTTGCACAAAGTGGAGTTAAGCAATTGGGTCACGTCTGTCTGTCTGTCTACAAACATCAGTTTATTGTAGAGGAACAACTTCTTTTCAATTAAATGTGACATTATTTTGAACACGAATCAAAACATGACTCAGAAAACGAACCTGCAGTTTAGCAGTTATTTGGCTCTGAATTTGTCTCGATCGTGTATGCGCAGAGAGGCGTGAGATTATATATATATATATATATATATATATATATATATATATATATATATATATATATATATATATATACATATATATACAGACTTCGCATTTAATATGGAATATTTTTTTGGTGAGGGTGAACTTACTTTTCAAGATGTCTTCGAACCAAAAGGTCATTGGAATTATGTTGAAATTATTCTAGATTTTGTTAATGTGACCTTGAAAATAAACAAAAACCACATTTGACATTTCGAAACATATAAATTGATCCTTGAAAGTGATGTAAACTGATATCGAACTCAATTCATGGACAGTACTGTGTTAAACGTCTGTACGTTTTCCAGAAGTATCTCTTTATTTTGCACATCAGGCAAAAAATTTTTTAACAAAAACAAAAGTTAGATTACGACTGGGATTACGGACAGTAAAATTACAGTTCAGTACTTCGTGTGACCCCAACGAGCATTCAGGAGAGCACGTACACGTTGAGGCATGCTGTTCACGAGATTTGCCAAGGTTTGGACAGGAATCGCTTGCCATGCAGTGACAATAGCCTGCTGCCATTCACGCACAGAGGTCAGCTGCTGGTCCAAGTGGTTGATTTGACGCGTTAATTCTGCCCACAAGTTCTCTATCGGATTCATATCCGGGGACATGGCAGGCCACCCCATATGCTCTACACCACGGTCAGCAAGAAAGTGTTGGATCATGCGAGCACGATGAGGCCGTGCATTGTCATCTTGGAAGACAAAGTTTCCTCGAAAGGCTGCACGAGCAAATGGAAGCAATGTTTCTTCCAGAATGGCCCTGTACTTGAAATGGTTCAGGTTTCCATTCAGGACAACAAGGTCAATTTTGCCCCCTGCATGAAAAGCAGCCCAAACGGTCACCCCACCACCTCCAGCTTGGACTCTTGGCACTATACAATCTTTGTTGTAGGCTTCATGCACTTGTCTGTGCACTCGGACGTGGCCATCTGGACGATAGACCAGAAATCTAGACTCGTCACTGAAGATCACGTGATTCCAGTGTCCTGGCTGCCATTGACGGTGCTCTCTGGCCCACTGCAATCGGCGCTGGCGGTGTTGTCTGGCCAGGCGTTGCTTTCTCAGGGGACGCCTGGCACGATAGCCTGCTTGAACCAGTCGTTGGTTGACTAGCCTTCTGGATACAGGCACATTTGTCAGTTGCTGCCACTCAGCCCTAAGCCGTTTAGCTGAATTGATACGGCCATTGCGGACTAACCGGTGCAGCTGGCGATCATCCCTCCTTGTGGTTCTGCGGGGACGTCCTGGCCTCGGTATTGGAGTAGGGACACCCCTCTGAGCATTTCGTTTTGGGATCTTTGACACCTGACCTTGAGTGATGCCATACTGCCGAGCAATAGCACGCTGTTTCATGCCGTAATTTCGTAAAGCCACCACTCCATGACAAACAGCATTGTCGAGTTGACAGACCATCTCCAGAGGAAGCGGCAATAACTTTTGGAGATGTGCAGCAGTTGTTTTCCACTAATACAGAACTCAACAACCCTTGTATACCCGACTGTGAAGCCAATCATCAAATGCACCTGTCCGTACATTTTGCCACGCCACCTGTGATATAATCCTGTTGTTGACTTCTTGCTGCGACAGACAATCAGTGACATGGTTCTTTTAACAAATAAATCACCAAAGTGTAAAAGAAACTCACCAGATTGATATACTGAGTTAAGAAAGTAAACCCAAGTCAAGAAAAAAAAATATTCCATATTAAATGCCAAGTCTGTATATATATTGTTGCGGTTCTACGCCCCCCTTCTTACCCTTACCAAAGGGGGGATTAATCCCCTTGTTCTTTCTGGGCTTGGCGGAACCGAGGCTTGATACGTTCCTTCCTGACAAACGCAGAGTAGGGTCTCGGGACCAATTCTCGCTCGTACCTAATTCCCTGCGCCACCCTGGAAGCGAGGAAGCAAGCCTCGCACGAGCCACGTGTGGTTTGAGTACGCCGAGCGGATTGAGTACCACGTGGTCCGTGCAGTCTTTGTAGTGAAATTATACCAAGGTTAACCCAGGGTGTGCTCGCTACAGAAGGGGCGTCTATAAGACCCGGGACAACCGGGGCGCGCGGACACTCCAGCGGAACTCACTGTGACATAGTCCTGTAGTTTGAATGGTATGTACGCCCCTAAATGCTGCGCTGACTGTCCTCTCTGTTGGACCATTGTTATATTGAATCGACCATTGCTGCTCATGAAATACTCTGATTTTAATGCCTGTTGCATGCATGTATTCCTACAGGATGTACTACAGATCTAAATGATATTAAACCTACCCAGAGGTCAAGTCGTGTCTGAGCTTGATTTTCACGACATTTAATATCATTTAGATCACCGGAATGGCTGACCACAAGATGATCGTGGTACCGATTCTCGGAGCCGACCCTCAAGCTGAGGGATCAGCATCGGAGTTCACTCACTGGCTCAAAACGCTGGAGAATTATTTTGCTGCTCACGAAACAGAGCCCACCGCAGCGATAAAGCTGTCCGTGTTACAGTCGAAGGTCTATCACACCGTTTTCCGGAACATTTCTCGATTTGGGACGTACGCTACGGCTCTAGCCGAGCTGAAGCGCCTCTACGTAAAGACACAGAGCGCTGTGCACGGCCGGCATCAACTCTCTCAGCGGCGACAGCAACCATCTGAATCGATCGATCGCTTCGCGCAGGAGTTGCGCTACCTGTTGGCAGACTGCGTGCAGGACGTCCGGACCCACAAGCAAGTGCAGGACGACTTGCTCCGAGATTCATTCATCTCCGGAATTAATTCTGGAGTCTTGTGGCTCCGACTCTTGGAGGTCGCGGATCTGACATTTACAGAAGCACTACGGCTGGCACGCATATACACAGATGCCCGAGAACAATCCACCGCATATGATCACCCACGAGTCGTGGCGGGGACCTCGCAACTCGCGCTACCGGAGAGGGCTACCGCCGAGGATACGGAGGAGGACCCGACCACTATGGCCGAGTCTCTGGGAGCTCCTGAAGCGGACTCTGCTTCCGGCCTCACTGCTGCCGCCGCTGCCCGGCCACGGCCTGACCGGTATGCAAAATGTTATTTTTGCGGGAATCGGCAGCACCCTCGCTCTGAATGCCCGGCCCGGGAGGCTATATGCCACCTGTGCTCCACCAAGGGCCATTTTGCAAAGGTCTGCAGGAAGGCCGCTCGGGGCACGCGTCCCCGCGCGACCTTGAATGGGCTCATCGCGGAGCCAACGGATCGTGCGCCGGACGGGGCGCCTCACTCGGCTTTAAAGAGCCGCTCTCCTTCTCGCGGGCCTCTGGCTACACGCCCGACCTTGGTGAGATACACCGGGCCGCCGAAACAAATGGCGCGAACGCGACTGGCCACAGCGCGACCGACCTTGACTGGCGTTCGAACGCCTACTTCAAACAAGCGACATGCTCCTGCTTTGGAAACTCCTCTCGATGTGCGGCAAACGCAGCACGTGACTCGAGCCCCATCTGACGGCGGCTTTTACGAATTACATGCACCCACTTTGGCATATGAATCTGCAGACGGCAGCGATCTTTCTCACGTGACGCGAGCGCCATCTGGCGGCGGCTCTTACGAATTACATGCACCCACTTTGGCATATGAATCTGCAGACGGCAGAGATCTTTCTCACGTGACTCGAGCGCCATCTGGCGGCTGCTCTTACGACCTACACACACCCACTCTGGCAAATGAAACTGCTGATGAGCCAACAGACTTCAATGCTCCTGCTGAGGCCCAACCTGCCGACGCTGCCCGAAGGATTGCAGCCGGCGTGGGATCCACCCGCAAGGTGCGATCTTCTCGCCCGGCCGGTACAATACCTGCTGGGTCTGCCGGCCTTGCGCAGGCCATCATTCCGCTCACGGTCGCGGGCGTTTTTGCGCAAGCTTTGATTGACACGGGGTCCACGGATAGTTTTATCGATCAGCGACTCGTGCATCAACATGGGTGGCCGGTTCTCGGGACAACCCGCCGGATCTTCATGGCCTCTCAGGGACTTCGGTTGAGCACAAAAGGGGCGTGTCAATTGAAACTTGTGATAAAGGGACGCACGTTCCCGGATGTGTATCTCATGGTATTACCTGCGTTATGCGCTGACGTTCTGTTAGGACTTGATTTCCTTAAGCGGCATGGACGTTTGGAAATAGACTTCGGTGGGCCGGACACGCTCGCTGTGTGCGCCCTCGCTCAAATACACATGGAGCCACTCTCACTGTTCCCCAACCTGACCACTGATTGTACCCCTGTAGCCGTCAAATCGCGGCGCTACTCTCGCGCGGACGCGCAATTCATTGCGGAAGAAACGGCCCTGCTCTTAAAGGACGGTATTATAGAACACAGTAGGTCACCGTGGCGGGCCCAAGTCTTAGTGGTGCGGAGTGAGGCCCACCGCCGACGCATGGTAATCGACTATTCGCAGACGATTAATCGTTTTACACAGCTGGATGCCTACCCCTTACCGGGGATGGACGCCCTGGTATGCCAGGTAGCCCTGTATTCCGTTTATAGCACTCTCGATCTGCATAGTGCGTATCATCAAGTCCCCATCTCTTGGGCTGATCGCGTCTTTACAGCCTTTGAATCGGGTCAGCGGTTGTACCAGTTCACGAGACTTCCCTTTGGGGTAACTAACGGAGTCGCTTGTTTTCAGAGGGCTATGGATGACCTCGTTGCGAAGGAGAATTTGACCGATGTCTTTGTCTATCTGGACAATCTTACGGTTTGTGGGTATGACCAGGAGCATCACGACGCTAATCTGAAACGCTTCCTCGAGGTAGCGCGGAAATATCGCCTAACCATGAATGCGGCTAAGTGTCGATACTCTCTACGCACGGTAGACCTTTTGGGGTACACCGTGACCCATGGCTCCGTCTCTCCGGATAAGGAGCGTCTGCGCCCTTTGCTCGATATGGCTCCGCCTAGCGATCGGGCTTCGCTGAAACGCGCTCTAGGGCTGTTCGCCCACTACTCAAAGTGGGTGCAAAATTTCTCCATGAAGCTCCGCCCCCTCGTGGCCTGTGACACTTTCCCCATGGGCCCGGCCGCCCTGGCGGCCTTCGAGGGCCTTAAAGTCGACATCGCTGGCGCCGCTGTCGCGACGATTGACGAGAGTGCCTCTTTCGTTTTGGAGAGTGATGCCTCGGATCATGCGATAGCGGCGACTCTCTCCCAAGGAGGCCGCCCTGTGGCTTTCTTCTCGCGGACTCTCACCTCCGCCGAGCGGAGGCATTCGTCTGTCGAAAAGGAAGCGTACGCGATCGTCGAATCAATTCGGCGATGGCGGCCGTATCTGCTTGGGCGGAGTTTCCAAATCGTCACGGAACAACAGAGTGTTGCGTTCGTGTACGACACCTTACATGCTCAGCGCATTAAGAATGAGAAAATCACCCGTTAGCGTATCGAACTCGCCGACTTCTGCTACACCATCAAATACCGCCCGGGGAGGGATAACCTGGTCGCTGACGCCTTATCGAGGCCGGCCACTTGCGCGGGGGTTGTAACTTTGGAGGGGCTGCACACTTTGCACGGCACTATGTGTCATCCCGGGGTAACGCGCTTCGCGCATTTTGTGCGCGAGGGCAATCTGCCGTACTCGATTGAGGACATCCGCCGCATCTGCCGTGATTGCGCGATCTGTGCGGAACTCAAACCGCGTTTTTATAACCCTCCTATGGGGACACTCGTTAGGGCTACTAGACCGTGGGAGCGCTTGGCGATGGACTTCAAAGGGCCGCTGCCAATGTCGAGCAACTCTCGCTATCTGCTCACTATCGTCGATGAGTATTCCCGATTCCCCTTTGCTTACACGTGCGGGGATATGTCGGCTGCCACGGTTATTCGGTGCCTGCAGAATTTGTTTTCTATGTTCGGGTATCCGGCCTACGTGCATACCGATCGGGGTGCGGTGTTCCTGTCCCAGGAGGTGAGGGGCTACTTGCTCCAGCATAATGTAGCTTCGAGCTACACCACCCCGTACCGGCCCCAAGTGAATGGGCAGATCGAACGCTTTAATGGGATTATATGGAGGGCCGTCATGCTAAGCCTTCGGACCCTCGGCCGAGGCCTCGATAAATGGGCGTGGTCACTACCTGCCGCTCTAAAGTCGATCCGGGCTCTCCTATGTACTGCCACCAACCAGACTCCTCACGAACGACTGTTCCACCACCCTAGAAGCTCCGGCAGTATCCAATCTTTACCCAGCTGGCTCGCTGAACCGGGGCCCGCCTATCTCAAACGAGCGGTTCGCGCTAGCAAGTACGACCCCCTTGTTGACAAGGTGCAGGTCCTCCAGGCTAATCCCGAGCATGCTCGCGTGTTAACGGCGGATGGCCGCGAGTCTACTGTCTCCGTACGCCATCTCGCCCCATGTGGGGATGACGACAGGGATATCAACGAACCCGTCTACGAGTCTATGGACTCTATCGAAGCTTCCCCTATGGAACTACCACCGTTACTCCCGTCGTCCCCCACTCCCGTGCCCGAAGGCGCAGGGGCGCCCCTCCGACTCCCACCTCCGGCGGCTATTCCGACGCGGGGGACTCCGGGCTTGGGGACGCCGTGCCCGGTAGATTCCAAACACGAACTGGCAGGGAAGTTCGCCGCCCCGACCGCTACGGGTGGACCGACTGACGTGGATTGACGTGACCCATTCGTTTATTGCTGATGCTTGCTTGCAACCTGCCGAGCGGCAGTATAGTTCTAACGGCGGGGAGAATGTAGTGAAATTATACCAAGGTGAACCCAGGGTGTGCTCGCTACAGAAGGGGCGTCTATAAGACCCGGGACAACCGGGGCGCACGGACACTCCAGCGGAACTCACTGTGACATAGTCCTGTAGTTTGAATGGTATGTACGCCCCTAAATGCTGCGCTGACTGTCCTCTCTGTTGGACCATTGTTATATTGAATCGACCATTGCTGCTCATGAAATACTCTGATTTTAATGCCTGTTGCATGCATGTATTCCTACAGGATGTACTACAGATCTAAATGATATTAAACCTACCCAGAGGTCAAGTCGTGTCTGAGCTTGATTTTCACGACAGTCTTAATTAGTGGAACCCGATTTGAGCGGTGCTACTCGTACCACACTTAGCCAATGAAGAAACCACAGGAATGATCGAATGGAAGAAAGGAAGAACACAGGTTTAATTATTCCCACACGCATTTACAATGATCGGGGATGCAGAGACACAGAGCAGCCTTAGTCAATCTTAACTTATCCCTTGGACTCGGGCCCGTCACACTCGCACAGGGAATTGCAGATGGGTAGATGTTCAGCCAATGCATCGACGTGGTCGTCCAGAGACGGTCCCCGTCCGGCTCTCCACGGTCCCCGCACGTCACGCGAAGATGGCGGCAGGTGATGGCACGTACCTCGTCTCCCGAACAAAGCAGATAACGAGGTGGAACGGCAAAGGGCGGGACTCTCAGTGCGGCTGGTGATTACACAGCCGTTTTCCTCACTCGCGTGACTTAATGCACTGTATAGCGATCGGCCTCAAACTCAACCGAGCGTCGCGTATTAATAGCGCGTCTTTTGGTTCATGCGCGTCGGTCTTTGCCCGCGTATCTTATACAGCCCTTGGATGCTCACAACTCCTCTTCCTCGATCCTGCCAGGCTGGCCAGTGCGCGCGAGTTCTTTGCTCATCAAGTCTTTCGCTGCGAGTCCTTTTCCTGCAAGTCCTTTTACCAATCCTTTTCGCGCGAGTCCTTTCGAGGGCTTTGCGCAGCGGGTTTTATAGCTACGCCCCCGAACCTTCTGGAACACTCTCAAACCTTCTCACCATGCCCTGTGACGCAACGCCGCCGCCACCACCTCTGAGCCCTGATTGGCGGCTCGTGCTTACCACCAGCGCTTCTGCCGCTCCGCCCTCGGCTCCGCCCCTGGCCTCCTAGCCTGCCTCAGGCTAACTCGCCCAAAATGAACCAACGTTAGTGCTAAAGGGCATGAGGCTACAGACGCTGGATAGTCGGTGGCAGTAGGGCCTATTCTGACTCTACTCAACGAAGAATTAACACTGGAAAAGGACTAAGCTTACAAATACTGAGACATAACTATACTATTGCGAGGCTACATGTTGCTTGTGTGACTAACTATGGGGGACAGACTTTAACCTTTATTAAACTCACTTGACAGACTCAAAACCGCAACAATACTTTCGCGAGTTATTTACTCTAGTTTTCCGGTGTTTGGGTGGTGTATGTTGTAAGGGTAGGTGGTTGGTTGGTTGGTGTTGTGTGTGTGTGTGTGTGTGTGTGTGTGTGTGTGTGTGTGTGTGTGTGTGTGTGTGTGTGTGTGTGTGTGTGTGTGTGTGTGTATGGGTGTGTATGTGTGTGTATGAATGATCTGGTGTGTTTTGTTGGTGAGTGGTGAAGGGTATAAAGGTGGGTGTTTGAGTGTTCCACCATGATTGTTTGGTGCTGTGGATTCAGGATGCATACAAAGAGTATGGCAGCAAAGTGCTGCGCAGTTCATCTGCACGGGTATAGCAATGTGCAGCTGCACAGTTCAGGGTTGCTGCACAACTCCTCCTCCAAAGTGGGTCCATGGGTGGGGAGGAGAGACAAAGCACAGTCAGCAAAGCAGAAAGGGCGCAAAGGTACACCAAAACACAAGGTAATGCAGCATGAGGGGCGCGGAAGAGCGAGCAGAGCAAGCTCGTCCCTAACCGTTTGTACCCCACCCCCTCCCCCCCCTCCCATGTCAGCTTACACTACCCTGGCCCTTCCCTGTATCTACAAATTACAAATCCGTCTCTACGTCCTGTCTCACATATCCCCCTCTAAAACGAATTCGTCTCCCAATCCCTCCCTGGAAGGAAGGAATGGAACAAACACATTGTCCCATCATGTCGAGATGCGTCTAACTCACTCAAATCAGTCACTTGGTGCTGGTGTGGAGCTTTGTCACCTTGGTGAATGAATGTGGATGGCGCGAAGGGATTTCCTCATCCTAGCTACACTAGTTGACATTAACTTTTAAACTAACCCGGGGTCATTCCCTGCCAATCGGCATCTTTAAACTATGCGGTTCTAAAAACCTGATTCCCATTGACCACCTGGTGCCTTCCAAATTTGGGTCTCACTCCCCAATTTTTCACACTGTGCCTTTGCAAAATTTCGGGGCTGGGTCGTGTGGCTCCACTAGCAGGTCTACCTACCTGCGCACCTCCGCCACTGAAGTCGCCACCCAAGCTTACCTTGCTCCTTGCGATTACCTAAATTGGGGAAGGCCCCTCCTGGCTCTCTCACCCCCTGATGCCCTCCTCGGCATTGGGCTACCCGCGGCCTTCTCCTGGATCCTCAGGCCCCACTGAACACTACTCACAACTCTAACTGGCTTCCGGAGCCTACCTGTGGCCTCACCTGGCCGACAGACTACCAGTGGCGGAGTGCCCCAATAACCATACGCACCAACAAAGCCCACACGCCCAGCCATTTCATAGACTCATGCACCCAACCAAGCACTTCTTGCTACGTCCCACACCACAGGTGTCAATATCCAAACAATTTACCTAAACCCTCTACCTGACTTTAAACTACCCACCCCAGGTATTCGTGCAGGGGTCAATCCCCCCCCCCCCCCCCCCATTCACTCCTTCGCACCATGCATTCCATACCTTCTATCTCCCACCAAGCATTCCACACCAAATATTCTCACACACACCAAGTTCTCTTGCACACCTCTTGTGCTCACACACCTGTTCCCCACTTGCACACCATGCAAGTCAATGCACTTCAACACAACTCCATTTGTCCTCAATACATCACTTCTGGTTATTCCCAACCAATTCCTCATTTGCTCAAGCTCAACACGCACAGTGATTCTCATTCAATTCCTCATTTGCTCAAGCTCAATACACACAGTGATTTTCATTCACACAGCATCATCTAACTAGCTGCTTTTCCCCCTAATACTCGTGCTTCCCCATCTTCCCTTACAGTCTTACACTAAGCACTCCCTTGTCATTAACATCCAGCCTAATCTAACTACGTCCCCTCTACCAGTACAAAAGTCACTACTTAAATCTTGGCCTCTACCGTCATCTCTAAATCCCTAACAATATCCTAGCCTGCCCTCGGCTAGTTTCGGTGCCCCATGGAGGTAACCCTTGCTGCTCCCTCCATGTGCATGTTCACTGCCACCCCATAATCTAGTGCTCATGTGCCCCAAGTGAGGAATGGCGAAACCACCACTCCCCCACGCAGGGCACCATTCCCCAATACTATTGCTATTCCAGTCCTCTGAACTATGAGCCTCTCCGTGCGGCAATACATTTTCGTCATAGCTCGGCTTCGAAAAGTCGAGCGATGCATGCGGGTGGTTGGTCGCCTGTTGGTTGGGTCCGTCCGGCATTTTCGATTCAGGGGAGGAGGCATGCTTGGGCCAAGGTTCAGGGTGCCATCTCTGCGTGGAGCCTTTCGGTCCCATGCACGATGGCCCAACCGCCCACGGTCGGAGCACCGCACCCACTAGGGGGCGTAGCTCCAACCTCTCCTACCCCCCTTAAACCATGCCGATCGCCTTTCCCACAAAGGCACGGCACCGACCATACAGGGCGGGGGCCCGCACGAATCGTGCACGGCGCTCCTTGTGAGACCGCCGCAGCAACGATCCCCACCGGTCCCCGCAGCACACAAAGCACACCATGCACCGAGGGCTCGCGTCGGCTATACGTCGCCCGAAACGCTACCCCGGTCTGCGTCGATGCCCAGGCTGCGTTCTCACCCCACGCGACCCGTTCCACACTCGTACAACGCGGTACTCCAGCGCCTCTCATACACTCCCTTACACACTCAGGTGCACACCACACAGGCGCACTCACACCGCTCGCACACTCCATTATCACACACTTTTCCTCCACACACTCCCTTACCGCACATTTCTCTGTTCCACACTCTGTGAAACCATCGGCCATCGCACACCCTCGCGCACACCCCTCCGTTACATACTCCGTAACGTCCAGGGGTGTGCACTCTTCTGGTACACACCCAATCCGCGCACACTAACCCACGGGTGTGCACTCTCCTGTTGCACACCCAATTACGCGCTCTGGTGTGCACTCCCGCACACTCTCTACAATACGCTCTGTTGTTGGTGCTGGTGCGGAGTGTTCGCACACGCATTCTCTCTCACTCGCGGCCATCGCACATTCTGTTTCACACTCTCCCTCGACGCACTCTTCCCACTCACATTCCGTCATACACTCGTGCTTCGGCGCACACTTCTTTCGCACCCTCGCGCCATTCGCTCGCGTACACCGCACAAAGGACCTTCCACGAGCGCCCGGGTTGCGTCTCGATCCCAAGCGCGCCAAAAACCTTTTCCCGCCATACACACTCCTACTCACATTAGGGACCTTCTTCTCCGGCAACTGCACCTGCAAACCTTCATTTTTGTCAGGAAGCACGACATCACAATGCAAATCCAGACTTTGTGCAAATCCCATTTCTTCCTCCCACGATACATTTTCTAACTCTGCCGTCTCTTCGGCCCCAATTGTCTCTGCAAATTGAATTGTTTCTTTTTTCCTCGACAACCGCCGGCGCGCATGAATTTGCCCTGTCCAATTCGGCGGCTGTCGGCTCTTTTACACCCCGTCGCGATTTCTATACCCTCGGTCACTCCGGCTGCGCTCTGCCCAAGCTCGCTCCCTACGCGTTCCTCGCTTTGCTTTGCCTCGTCGCGTCCCTTTGCGACCTCTTCGCTCAACATGTGATCAATGTCCTCCCCCATTTTTTTATGTTCCGGGTGAATTTGTCCCCCCATTCTTTCATTTCTGCCCTTGATTTGTCCCCCTTTACTTTCAATCGACCGCCCATTTTGTTTTCCAACCCCAATAACCCCTCTTTCATCTCCTGGGTGGATTTGTCACTCATTTCTTTCATTTGATTAGCCATTTGCCCACTCATTGCATCCATTTTATTATCCGACCTTATCATATAGGCCCAAATTTGTGCCATTAAAAGGCACAAAATCTCTCAAGCAAGGGCACTATCCATTGGTGCTGCGGGCTCGGCTCTTGCCGCCACGTGCGAGGTGTCGCCATTTTCTTTCCCAGCTGCCGCACCCTTTTCTGCTTCCAATACCAATTGCCTCTCTCGGTCCTGGGTCATTAATTTTCCCTTTACTTCTACCCCCACCGGCATTTGACCGTCTTGGCTAGCCATGGCACGAATTTAAAATTTTTGATTTTAAAAACTAAATTTTGATCTCTCATAATTTGAGTGTGTTAAGCGCACTTCGGGTCCTATCCCAAACTCCTGACACCAATTGTTACGGCCAATATGTACAATTGGTGTCCAAAATTTTGTCTAACAAATTTTGTCCCAGGTTCCAAATCACCACTCCTGACACCAAATGTTATGGTTCTGTTGCCGGCCTTCTCCCCTTATCAAGGGGTGATTAATCCCCTTGTCTTTACTGCCCTGGCACTAACCGAGACCTATTACATTATTATTATTACGAGACCTATTATTACGTATTCCGGACAGCGCAAAATAGGGTTTCGGGACCAAATTCTCGCTCGTACCTAAGTACTCGCGCTGCCCTGGAAGCGAGGAAACAAGCCTCGCACGAACCATGTGAGGTTGGAATACGCCGAACGGTTTGCATACACGTGATCCGCGCAATTATAACTAATGGAACCCGATTCAAGCGATCTTATTCGTGCCACGCTTAGTCAATGGAGAAATCACGGGAACGATCGAATTCAGAAGAAAGGAAGAACAAATAGGTTTAATGATTATTACCACACGTATTTACAGTTCAGGACGAAGAGACACAGGGAAATCCTTATACAGTCTTATGCTTAATTCCCAAAGACAACGGGCCCGTCTGACACTCAAACGGGGATTGCAGATGGTCCGGTGTTCTCCAGCACGTCCAAGGGTGGTTCTCGTCCGGCTCTCCACAGTCCCCGGCACGTCCGCAAAGATGGAGGTAGGCGAAGACAAGGCCACGCACCGCATCTCGCAAGCAAGGGCGATATCTCGGGGTGAACAGCAGGGAGGGCTTTTATGGCAAAGGGCGGTTATGCAGCTTCGTTCACTCGCTTGGGTGAACCGCGCAAGTTTGGTATAAACGCCCTGGCTGCACCCACGTATCTTAAGCGATAATGAAAGCTCGTACAGTGCGAGTGATGCAAGTCCTCTTCTCCCGGCAAGTCCTTTTCAAGTCCTCTTTGCCACACGTTCCCCTCTGCGAGTCCTCTGCAACTGCCGTGTGCACGCGAGTCCTTCATAACGCTGCAGTCCTCTGCAACTGCCGTGTGCATGCGAGTCCTGTTGAGGGCTTTGCGCATCGGGTTATATAGCCCTGCCCCGCGAGCCTTCTGGAACTCACCAGACTCTTCTCACCACGCCCTCTGACGCCACCACCTCTGAGCTCTGATTGGTGGCTCATGCTTACCGTCAGCGCCTCTGCCACTCCCGACCTCAATGCCGGCCCCACCTTTTTAGGCCTACCTCGTGTTAGCTCGACTAATGAACAACCAATGCTTAACAAACTGGATTGCGCCCACAGAGGTGGAATGGTTTGCCGAAGTAGGACCTATTCTCCTGTCTTTACACAACGCAGGATTAACACTGGAAGGGGCCTACTCTCACATATACTAAGACATAACTATACTACAAATGAGGCTATGTGTTGCTTGTGTGACTATCTATGGGGGGCAACCTTTAACCTTTATTGAGCTCACTGTACACATCTCAAAACCGTAGCACTGCCCCCCTCCCTCGTCAGACTCGTCCCCGAGTCGAACCTACCCAAGTAGGAACGACCGCTTTTGAGAAAGACTTGGGACTAGCTTTTAATTACGTGTGACACTTAGGTGTGGGTCCACCTAACATTTACTCTAACCCGTGTATGCGACAGTTTTACAACACTAGATATGTCCCACCTACTGCGTTGTGTAACTAACTATCAGACTCGCACCCACAATTAACCGAATTGCGGAATTAATTCTCAAACTACACATAAAGCTGGTGGGCAGCATCTTATTTACAATCACAAAACCTAATTATTTACATCTCTATAACCCAGGACCTGTTCTTTGTGGAAAGAAGATTGGAGGGGAGAAAAAGCACAGCTATGCACCAATACACATTTCAGAAATTCACATTTCTGCTGCTGGTGTCTTGCATCTTCTATCTTCTGTGTGCACATATCGAACCGGCAAGCCCCCGGACCGGCATACAGGCCATTCCTACTCTTCGGGGCTAGATAAACTTACAATTCTTCTCGGCCCTAGCATACAAAAATAAAAAAATTCACAACAAGTGTGTTCGTTTATTTGCCAGCAGGGCCAACCCTATGTGGTCCAACTGCGTGACATTGATGCCACTCAAAACAAGTGGTCTGAAGATGCAGGGTGAGTTTGCAGCAAAGTGCTGCACAGCAGAAGTGTAAGGCCACAAAACCTGTGGTCCATAAGTGCAATGTGATAATGTGTAACAAAGTGTTTGTGGCAGCAGGGTGCTGCACACATGCAGCAAAGTTATAACAAACGAAAAGGATACGGCAGCAAAGTGCTGCGCAGTTCAGCTGCACAGATGTAGCAAAGTGCAGCAGGGGTGCTGTACAGGTGTAGCAAGGTGCAGCTGCACAGTTCCACCTCCAAAATGGTCCTGGGGTGGGGGGAGAGACACAGCACCACCAGCAAAGCGGAAAGGGCACAGAGGTACACAGCAATTCAAGGTAATGCAGCATGAGGGGCGTGGAAGAGCGAGCAGAGCAAGCTTGTCCCTAACCGTCCATGCCCCCCAACGTCAGCTTACACTACCCTTGCCCTTCCCTGTATTTACAAATTCAAATTCGTCTCTACGTCCTATCTCCCATATCCCCCTCTAATACCAAATTCGTCTCCCAATCCCTCCCAGGAAGGAAGGGATGGAACAAACACAATGTCCCAATACGTCATGATGCGTCTTACACTCAAACATTGCACTTGATCTTGGTGTGGAGCTTCGTTCTCCTTGGTGAATGGATGTGGATGGCACGAAGGAGATTCCTCTTCCTAACTACACTAATGACATTAACTCATTTAAACTACCCGGGGTCATACCTTGCCAATTGGCCATCTTTAAACTATGTGGTTCTACAAACCAAATTCCCCATTGACCACTCTGCGGTGCCCTACAAATTCAGGTCTCACTCCCCAATTTTTCACAGTGTGCCCTTGCACAATTTCAGGGCTGGGTCATGTGGCTCCACTAGCATGTCTACCTACCTGCACACCTCCGCCACTGAAGTCGCCACCCGAGCTTACCTGCTCCTGCGACTACCTAAACTGGGGAAGGCCCCTCCTGGCTCTTTACCCCTCTGATGCCCTCCTTGGCATTTGGCTACCCGGGTCCTTCCCTTGGATCCTCGGGCCCCACTGAACAACTCACAACTACTCTGACTGGCTCCCAGGGCCTACCTGCGGCCTCACCTGGCCGACAAACAATCAGTGGCGGAGTGCTCCAATAACCATACGCACCAATTAAGCCACACGCCCAGCCATGTCACTGACTCATGCACCCAACCAAAGCACTTCATTGCCACTACCTGCACCACAGGTGTCAATATCCAAACAATTTACCTAAGCCCTCTACCTTGGCTTTAAACTACCCACCCCGGGTATTCGTGAATGGGTCCATCACCCCCAATTCACTCCTTCGCACCATGCATTCCACACCACTCATTCGACACCATTTATCTCGCACACTACTTTCCTCGCACACCTTTTGTGCTCACACACTTTTTTCCTATACACCTCAACACAATTTATTCTACTCAACACAATTCCTCTTGTTTTACACACACACACACACACACACACACACACACACACACACACACACACCATCATCATCTATCTATCTGCTTTTCCCCTAATACTCGTGCTTCCCCATCGTCCCATTAAACTAAGCACTCCCTTCGTCATTAACATCCATCTAATCTCTCTACGTCCCCTCTACAGTACAATGTCCCGACTTAAATCTCATGTCCTCTAGCATCATCTAATTCCCTAACAATTATCCTAGCCCGCCCTCAGCTAGCTTCGGTGCCCCAGGGAGGTAACCATTGCTGGCACCTCATGTGCATGTCACTGCCATCCCCCTAATCTAATGCTCATGGGCCCGGATCGTGTGAGGAATGGTGAAACTACCATTCCCCCACGCAGGGTACCATTCCCCAACACTATTGCTATTTGTCCACTACACTGGGGCCTCTTCGTGCGAAATACATCGCCATTACGGCTCGACCTCGAGACGCCGAGCGATCCGTTCGGGTGGTTGGTCTACTGTAGGTTGGGTCCGTCTGGCATTTTTGATCCAGGGGAGGAGGCATGGAAGGGCCGAGGTTCAGGGCCCCATCTTATTCAGGGTTCAGGGCCTCGCGGTCCCACGCACGATGGCCCAACCGCCCTCGGTCGGAGCACTGCGCCCGCCAAAGGGCGTGGCTCCGAACTCTCCTACCTCCCCTTGAACCTCGCCGATCGCCTTTCCCGCCACGGCGTGGCACCAACCATACAGGGCGGGGTCCGGCACGAATCGTGCACGGTGGTCATTGTGAAACCGCCGCGGCATCGATCCCCGCCGCACACAACTCACCGAGGGCTCACGTCGCTGGCTATCCGTCGTGGTAAACGCTACCCCGGTCTGTGTCGATGCTCGAGCCACGTTCTCACCACACGTGACCCACTCCTCACTCGTACACCGAGGCATCCCAGCGCCTCCCATACACTCCCTACATTTTGTTACAGCACACTCTTTCCGCACACGGTCCGGTGTGCATTCTTTCTCACACTCTGTACTCGCACACCTAGGTGAACTCACACCCCTCACAAACTTCATTACACACTTTTCCTCCACACACTCCTTTACCGCACACATTTCTGTTACACACTCTCTCGTTACATACTCCGTAACGTCCATGGGTGTGCACTCTCCTGGTACACACCCAATAACACGCTCTGGTGTGCATTCTCTCTCACTCTCCTCGGCCATCGCACACTCTTTTTCCATACACCCTTCTCGTGCACATTCCGTCATACACTCACGCTCCGGTGCACACTTCTCTCGCACACGCGCGCCATTCGCTCTCGTACACCGTACAGTGGACCTTCCACGACCGCCCGGGTTTCTTCTATGCCCCAAGCGCACCAAAACCCTTTTCCCGCCAAACACTTTCGCACCATACACACCCCTACTCACCTTGGGGGCCTTCTTCTCCGGCAACAGCACCTGCAAACTTTTATTGGGGATAGCAAGCACGTCATCACGGTGCAAATGCAGACTTTGTGCAAATCCCATTTCTTCCCCCTGTGCTATATCCTCTATTTCTGCCGACTCTTCGACCCCAATCATTTCTGCAATTTCATTTCCCTCGACGACCGCCGGCGCGCATGAATTTTCCCTGTCCAATTCGGCGGCCGTCGGCTCTTTTACACCCCGAGTCGCGATTTCTATACCCTCGGTCAATTTGGCTGTGCTCTGCTCTACCTCGCTCTCCACGCGTTCCTCACACCGCGTTACCTCGTCGTGTCCCAATGCGACCTCCTCGCTCAACCTGCGCCCAATGTCCTCCCCCAATTATTTTATTCCCCGGCTGTATTTGTCACCCATTTCTTTCAATTGGCCACTTTGAGCATCCATCTTTTTCTCTTGGATGTCCATTTTTCCATGTATTTTATTTATGTCATTCTTCATTTCCCTTCTTGTTTTGTCCCCTTCCTTTTTTATGGATGCCATGAATTTAGTTAGGAGTAAGTGCAGGTCCGAACCTTCTGGCGCCGCGGGCTCGGCTCTTGCCGCCATGTGCGAGGCGCCGCCATTTTCTACCCCTGCTGCCGGCCCTTCTTCTGCTTCCTCCTCTTCTCCAAACTCTTCCCGTGGATCCTGGGTTATCAATTCTTCCTCATCTACCTCATCTTCTACCCCCACCGGCATTCGACCGTATTGGCTAGCCATGGTACGAATTAAAATTTGGGTCTTATACTAAGTTTTGGTCGCTCATAATTTGGAGCCAATTCGTCCAAAAAAAATGGGTAGGGTTCCAAATCCCACTCCTGACACCAATTGTTACGGTTCTACGCCACCCTTCTTCCCCTTACCAAAGAGGGATTAATCCCCTTGTTCTTGATGGGCTTGGCGGAACCGAGGCTTGATACGTCCCCTCCGGACAAACGCAGAGTAGGGTCTCGGGACCAATTCTCGTTCGTACCTAATTCCCTGCGCCGCCCTGGAAGCGAGGAAGCAAGCCTCGCATGAGCCACGTGTGGTTTGAGTACGCCGAGCGGATTGAGTACCACGTGGTCCGTGCAGTCTTAGTTAGTGGAACCCGATTTGAGTGATCCCATTCGTACCACACTTAGCCAATGAAGAAACCACAGAAACGATCGAATGGAAGAAAGGAAGAGCCAATGAAGAAACCACAGAAACGATCGAATGGAAGAAAGGAAGAACACAGGTTTAATTATTCCCACACGTATTAACAATGATCTGGGATGCAGAGACACAGAGCAGCATTAGTCAACCTTAACTTATCCCTTGGACTCGGGCCCGTCACACTCACACAGGGAATTGCAGATGGGTAGATGTTCAGCCAACGCGTCGACGTGGTCGTCCAGAGACGGCCCCCGTCTGGCTCTCCACGGTCCCAGCACGTCCCGCGAAGATGGCGGCAGGCGATGGCAGGAACCTCGTAGCGCGTCTCGCGAACAAAGCAGATAACGAGGTGGAACGGCAAAGGGCGGGACTCTTAGCGCGGCTGGCGATTACACAGCCGTTTTCCTCACTTGCGCAACTTAATGCACTGTATAGCGATCGGCCTCAAACTCAACCGAGCGTCATGTATTAATAGCACGTCTTTTGGTTCATGCGCGATGGGCTTCGCCCGCGTATCCTGTACAGTTCTTGGACGCTCACAACTCCTCTTCCTCGATCCTTCCAGGCTGGCCAGTGTGCGCGAGTTCTTTGTTCATCAAGTCTTTCGCTGCGAGTCCTCTTGCCGCAAGTCCTCTAGCGAGTAAGTCCTTTGCATCGAGTCCTTCGTTCATCTGCGAGTCCTTTTACCAATCCATTTCGCGCGAGTCCTCCTTTCGAGGGCTTTGCGCAGCGGGTTTTATAGCTATGCCCCCCGAACCTTCTGGATCCCTCTCGAACCTTCCCACCACGCCCTGTGACGCAACGCCGCTGTCACCACCTCTGAGCCCTGATTGGCGGCTCGTGCTTACCGTCAGCGCTTCTGCCGCTCCGCCCTCGGCTCCGCCCCGGTCCTCCTTGCCTGCCTCGTGTTAACTCGCCCAAAATGAACCAACGTTAGCGCAAAAGGGCATTAGGCTAAGGATGTTGGATAGTCGGTGGCAGTAGGGCCTATTCTCCTGACTCTACTTCAATGCAGAACTAACAATGGAAAAGGACTATGCTCACAAATACTAAGACATAACTACACTATCGCAAGGCTACATGTTGCTTGTGTGACTAACTATGAGGGGGAAATTTTAACCTTTATTAAACTCACTCTACAAACTCAAAACCGCAACAATATATATATATATATACATATATATATATATACGTATATATATATATATATATATATATATATATATATATATATATATATATATATATATATATATATATGTATATATATATATATATATATATATATATATATATATATATATATATATATATATATATATATATATATATATATATATATATATATATATATATATACATACATACATACATACTCTGTTTTCTTGTCTGGCAGTCAAACAAAATTGAAAATCATTCCAAACAGGAAACTTACTGTTTTTAACGACGTTATAAAATACACAAACAACAGGCACAAAGAACGGATATACCATGTTAAATAAGATGCTATAAAAGACACTGCATCAACAGCCATAAACCTCCACATTTTGTTTCGACAACCAATAAAATCTTTATTTTATCTCAATTTAATTGAACTCTGTGAGAACATAAATCACCTTTTTGACATTTTCAAATCCCTTCTGTTTGGCAGTACCTGGACAAATATATTACGGAATTTTACGTCTTCATGGCCAATCAAATTTTCCGTTCGTAGACCCCGCCTATATCCTTGTTCCTCAAGACAGAGTGGGGTAATGTGTTCTATGAACTCTGTAGTTGTTATAGTGATCAGATGGTTGTCAGGATGGCCTCGTGGTTTGGGCACTTGCCTCTAAGCTGTCTAGTCTGATCTTGAATCACGTCTCAGTTATGAACCGTCATCCTCGGGGGTTTGCTGTCCCTCAGATGGTGTGCCGTCTACCAGCAGTTACCTATGGGGGGCACTGCGTCATTGGCATTGCCATGCCAGGGGCGGATCCAGGGAGGGGTGCAGGGGGTGCGCACCCCCCCCCCCTTCGATCCAGGGTGAGGGTGCAGGGTGTGCGAATCTGCTGAACTGTTGGACCAGGGAAGAACGCAAGGAACTGCAGAAACTTCCAAGAACGCACGAAATGCCGTTTCTGACGATCAAATTTTAAAATTTCCTGGGGGAGGACCCCCAGACCGCCCCTTTATCCCCCTCCCCCCAGCGCTATAGTTTCATGCACCCCCCCCCCCGCCCCCCCGCCCCCCGTGTTGAAATTTCTGGATCCGCCCCTGCATGCCCCTGCCTAAACTGATGCTAACCTGCAGCCACATGCTGGATATAAACGACAATAATGATGAGTAATACGATAACATTGATTTTCCGAACACTTACAGCAGTGGATCCAGGGGTTTGGGGGGGGGGTGCAGTGGGTGCGCACCGCCCCTTCGATCCAGGAGGAGGGCGCAGGGGGTGCGCACCCCCCCCCCCTCCGGATTTTTCATAAATTATAATCTCTGAATATCCTGGAACAGCCCTCGTGTCCAGATTATTTTGAACAAGGAACGTTTCAGGCAGCTTACCAACGCTCAGAGATTCTAAATCACTTTTGCTTTATTGTAAAACACTCCAAGTGCGACGGTAAAAAAACTATACTTTCGTCACATAAATCCACTGTCCAAAGCGAAATAATCAGCAGCAGCCACTTCAGCGGATATGACGCGGGGATGACGACGTGGCGATGACACAACACATGGGTGGAGCATGATATGTATGAGGGAAACATGGGCGGAGCATAAATATACAGCATTACATTAAAACTCGCTTACAGCGGAGCACGGCGTTTGGAAACATTCCACTTTTTTTAAATACCAACTTCAACTGTCTGTCCTGGAAGTCCTTGGTGTCCTTGTGTTTTATACCTCTCTCCCCCCCCCCCCTTCCCACGCCTCCTCCCCCCAAGCCCTCTCCCTCCCACACTTCTCCCTGCTCTCAAATGTTGTGTGTGTGTGCTTCCCCTTCTCTCCCCATCTTGTCTTCCGCTCCCTCTTTTTATATATTTTGTTTGTCTGGTTGATTTGTTTGTGAAATAAATGTTAGCTCTTTCACGAGCCTTGATTCAGTATACAAAAAAAAAAAAAAAAAAATTCTTCAGGATTCTTTGTAGTTAATTCGCATAATTAACTCAGGAGATCATAACAATCATTTCGCGAGAACTACACAAATCAGAAATTCCATATCAGAAAGCTCCAGTAGAACTAACACAAAAAACCTACGCCCCCTCCCTCCCCCCTTCTTGAAATTCCTGGATCCGCCCCTGCACTAGTAATCATAAATTCAGTTCAGGAAGGGTGAGGGGGTGGAAGTGAGTTAGTGACTTAAAAATAAAAGATGGAAACTCTTTCATTTAAATTAATAATACTTTGATAGACATAGCAGGTCTTGCCCCCGGACAGGTTACGAGGGTCTATAGAGCACTGTTTCACTTGAGAGAGGAAGGAAAGTTGGTTTTCACAGTTGATTTGATCTAAGTATTTACTTTTAATGTCTACTTGAAAGCACCAGTTATTTCACATTTGGAATTTGTTTCATGAAACGTTCCCTTATATAATGTTTACAGTTTCTCCCATTCTTCCTTGCAGACTTGCTCAAGTTCTGTCAAGTTGGATAGAGAGCGTCGTGAACGGCAATCTTCAAGTCTTTCCACAGAAACTCAATGTGACCCAAGTCTGGGCTTTGGCTGGGCCACTCAAGGACTTTCACATTATTGTTCTGAAGTCATTCTAGTGTTGCTTTGGCTGTATGCTTGGGGTTATTGTCCTGTTGAAGGGTAAATCTTCACCGCAGTCTAAGGTCTTTACACTCTGAAACAGGTTCTCCTCGGATTTTCCTGTACTTGTCTCCATTCACTGTTCCCTCTATCCTTGCACGTCTCCAAGGCCCTGCTGCTGAAAAGCATCCCCATAGCATGATGGTGCCACCATGCTTCATGGTAGGGATGGTGCTAGATGGGTGATGAGCTGTGCTTGGTTTCCGCCAGATGTAGCGTGTTGCATTCAGGCCAAAGAGTTCAATTTTCGTCTCATCAGACCACAGAATATTTTGCCTCATGTTCTCGGAGTCGTTCACGTGCCTTTGTGCAAACTCCAGGCATGCTGTCATGTGCCATTTTCCCAGGATTAGCTTCCATCTAGCCACTCTCCCATAAAGCCAGGATTTGTGAAGTGCTGCAGCGACTGTTATCCTTCTGGCATCTCCCATCTCAGCCAATAAACTCTGTAGTTCTGTCAGAGTAGAATTTGGGTTCTTGTTCAGCTCCCTGTCCAAGGTTCTTCTTGCCTGGTTGCTCAGTTTGGTCAGACAGTCAGCTCTATGAAGAGGCTGGGTCGTTGCATATTCTTTCCATTTCGTAATGATGGAGCTCACTGTTCTTGGGAAATTTCAACACTCTAGAAATTGTTTTATAGCCTTCCTCAGATATAAGCCTAGTGTTGGTTTAGCGGTTAGGGTGCCGGCTTGGGATCCTGGGTTTGAATCCCGGTCAATCGCTGAATTAACGCCAGGGGGGTTGACTCAGCCTGTCATCCTTCCGAGGTCGGCAAATTGAGTACCAGTTCACTGGTAATTACTTGTGTGTCACAAGAAGCAACTAACAGGGTTGGCGACAGGAAGGGCATCCGGCCATAAAACATTGCTTCAAAAAGGGGACCACGGTGCCCGAAAAAGGCCAACCCCTGCTCTGCGGGGGAAAATGGCCTCTAAAGGTGATTCTTCTCAGATATATGCCTCACAATTCTTTCTCGGAGTTCTACAGACAGTTCCTTTGTCTTCGTGGTCGAGCTTCTGCTCTGACATGCACTGTCAATTGTTGAGCCTTATATAGAAAGGTGTGGTTCTTTCTAAATATTATCCAATCAATTGAATTTGCCACAGGTGGACACCAATCAAGTTGTAGAGACATCTCAAGGATGATCAAAGGAAATTGGATGCACCTGAGCTCAATTTGGAGTGTCATAGCAAAGGGTTTGAATACTTATTGATTCGACATTTCACCTTTCATTTTTAATTACTTCATATAAAAAAATCTAAAATAAAAATTCCACTTTGACATTATGGAGTATTATTTGTTTATCAATAACAAGAAAATCTCAATTTAATCCATTTTATATTCAGGCTGTAATCAGTGTAATGCAACAAATTTGAAAAAAGTCAAGGGGTGCGAACACTTTCTGAATGCACTGTATATTATTGTACACCGCACCTTTCCTATGCCATCTCCAGGCATTGCAAATCGTCATTGCTGGGCACCGAAGGGGGCTCGGCAGTGACGCACGCTGAAAGGGAGTACTCAGTTTTCACTCTGGTTATTTGTTGTACACCGCTCCTTTCCTATGCCATCTCCAGGCATTGCAAATCGTCATTGCCGGGCACCAAAGGGGGCTCGGCAATGACGCACGCTGAAAGAGAGTACTCAGTTTTCACTCTGGTTTCTTGTTTGTTGTACACCGCTCCTTTCCTATGCCATCTCCAGGCATTGCAAATCGTCATTGCCGGGCACCAAAGGGGGCTCGGCAGTGACGCACGCTGAAAGAGAGTACTCAGTTTTCACTCTGGTTTCTTGTTTGTTGTACACCGCTCCTTTCCTATGCCATCTCCAGGCATTGCAAATCGTCATTGCCGGGCACCAAAGGGGGCTCGGCAGTGACGCACGCTGAAAGAGAGTACTCAGTTTTCACTCTGGTTTCTTGTTTGTTGTACACCGCTCCTTTCCTATGCCACCTCCAGGCATTGCAAATCGTCATTGCCGGGCACCGAAGGGGGCTCGGCAGTGACGCACGCTGAAAGAGAGTACTCAGTTTTCACTCTGGTTTCTTGTTGTACACCGCTCCTTTCCTATGCCACCTCCAGGCATTGCAAATCGTCATTGCCGGGCACCGAAGGGGGCTCGGCAGTGACGCACGCTGAAAGAGAGTACTCAGTTTTCACTCTGGTTTCTTGTTTGTTTTCTTGGTTGTCCGGACGATATCTCAGCCATCCTTTGAGCTAGGAAGCTGAAATTTCGGCACAGTAGTGAGCAAGTCCTTTGTCAAATACGGTATTTTTTGTTTTTTGAATAATCAATTAATTGAGGAGTTATTTAATTATTAGCGTTTAATTAAGTACTTATTTAATTAATTAAATTTCATTTATCTTCTGACCATTATTAACTCAGGCACCTTTTGAGTTAGGAAGCTGATATTTGGACATGCCAATGACCAGGTGATTTGGCTGCAAAGGATATTTTTGATTTATTAATTAATCAATTAATCGATTAATTATTTAATTATTCGATTAATGACAAAAAAAATTTTTTTTTTTAAGTTACAGATTCTGATGAAATAGTGGTAGTTTATGTGTTCTCTGACCAAATTGATTAATAATTTAATTTTTTTATGATTATTATTTATTTATTTTCATTATTAATCATTTATTTATTTTCTTTCTCATTTGGCCAATATCTCAGGCACCTTTTGAGCTGGGAAGCTAATATTTGGACATGAGTGACCAAGTGATGTGGCTATCAAGGATATTTTTGATTTATTGATTAATCATTTCATCTATTAAGTATTTATTGATTAATCGATTAATTATTTATTGAGTAATCAATTAATTATTTAATTTTTTATAAATGACTTATTTAATTAAATTTCTAAAAGATACATCTTCGGATGAAGCACTACTGGTTTAGTTATGCGATTAGCCAATTGATTAAGAAAATATTTTGTGATAATCTTTTATTGATTTTAATTATACAATTAATCAATCAATTAGTGTACACCTCTCCCTCCCAATGCAGCCTCAATGAGCTGCACTGCGGTATTGCCGGGCGCCGGAGGCGCCCCGGCAATGCCGCGCTGCAGCATATTTAATTATTTGGCATGGGGCGGTGTACTTTGAATGTATGTGTACTTGTTTGTTTTCTTGTTTCCTTGGTTGTCCGGACGATATCTCAGCCATCCTTTGAGCTAGGAAGCTGAAATTTCGGCACAGTCGTGAGCAAGTCCTTTGTCAAATACGGTATTTTTTGTTTTTTGAATAATCAATTAATTGAGGAGTTATTTAATTATTAGCGTTTAATTAAGTACTTATTTAATTAATTAAATTTCATTTCTCTTCTGACCATTATTAACTCAGGCACCTTTTGAGTTAGGAAGCTGATATTTGGACATGCCAATGACCAGGTGATTTGGCTGCAAAGGATATTTTTGATTTATTAATTAATCAATTAATCGATTAATTATTTAATTATTCGATTAATGACCCAAAAAAATTTTTTTTTTAAGTTACAGATTCTGATGAAATAGTGGTAGTTTATGTGTTCTCTGACCAAATTGATTACCAATTTAATTTTTTTATGATTATTATTTATTTATTTTCATTATTAATCATTTATTTATTTTCTTTCTCATTTGGCCAATATCTCAGGCACCTTTTGAGCTGGGAAGCTAATATTTGGACATAAGTGACCAAGTGATGTGGCTATCAAGGATATTTTTGATTAATCATTTCATCTATTAATTATTTATTGATTAATCGATTAATTATTTATTGAGTAATCAATTAATTATTTAATTTTTTATAAATGACTTATTTAATTAAATTTCTAAAAGATACATCTTCGGATGAAGCACTAGTGGTTTAGTTATGCGATTAGCCAATTGATTATGAAAATATTTTGTGATAATCTTTTATTGATTTTAATTATACAATTAATCAATCAATTAGTGTACACCTCTCCCTCCCAATGCAGCCTTAATGAGCTGCACTGCGGTATTGCCGGGCGCCGGAGGCGCCCCGGCAATGCCGCGCTGCAGCATATTTAATTATTTGGCATGGGGCGGTGTACTTTGAATGTATGTGTACTTGTTGTACACCGCTCCTTTCCTATGCCACCTCCAGGCATTGCAAATCGTCATTGCCGGGCACCGAAGGGGGCTCGGCAGTGACGCACGCTGAAAGAGAGTACTCAGTTTTCACTCTGGTTTCTTGTTTGTTTTCTTGGTTGTCCGGACGATATCTCAGCCATCCTTTGAGCTAGGAAGCTGAAATTTCGGCACAGTAGTGAGCAAGTCCTTTGTCAAATACGGTATTTTTTGTTTTTTGAATAATCAATTAATTGAGGAGTTATTTAATTAATAGCGTTTAATTAAGTACTTATTTAATTAATTAAATTTCATTTATCTTCTGACCATTATTAACTCAGGCACCTTTTGAGTTAGGAAGCTGATATTTGGACATGCCAATGACCAGGTGATTTGGCTGCAAAGGATATTTTTGATTTATTAATTAATCAATTAATCGATTAATTATTTAATTATTCGATTAATGACAAAAAATTTTTTTTTTTTTAAGTTACAGATTCTGATGAAATAGTGGTAGTTTATGTGTTCTCTGACCAAATTGATTAATAATTTAATTTTTTTATGATTATTATTTATTTATTTTCATTATTAATCATTTATTTATTTTCTTTCTCATTTGGCCAATATCTCAGGCACCTTTTGAGCTGGGAAGCTAATATTTGGACATGAGTGACCAAGTGATGTGGCTATCAAGGATATTTTTGATTTATTGATTAATCATTTCATCTATTAAGTATTTATTGATTAATCGATTAATTATTTATTGAGTAATCAATTAATTATTTAATTTTTTATAAATGACTTATTTAATTAAATTTCTAAAAGATACATCTTCGGATGAAGCACTACTGGTTTAGTTATGCGATTAGCCAATTGATTATGAAAATATTTTGTGATAATCTTTTATTGATTTTAATTATACAATTAATCAATCAATTAGTGTACACCTCTCCCTCCCAATGCAGCCTCAATGAGCTGCACTGCGGTATTGCCGGGCGCCGGAGGCGCCCCGGCAATGCCGCGCTGCAGCATATTTAATTATTTGGCATGGGGCGGTGTACTTTGAATGTATGTGTACTTGTTGTACACCGCTCCTTTCCTATGCCATCTCCAGGCATTGCAAATCGTCATTGCCGGGCACCAAAGGGGGCTCGGCAGTGACGCACGCTGAAAGAGAGTACTCAGTTTTCACTCTGGTTTCTTGTTTTCTTTCTTGGTTGTCCGGACGATATCTCAGCCATCCTTTGAGCTAGGAAGCTGAAATTTCGGCACAGTAGTGAGCAAGTCCTTTGTCAAATACGGTATTTTTTGTTTTTTGAATAATCAATTAATTGAGGAGTTATTTAATTATTAGCGTTTAATTAAGTACTTATTTAATTAATTAAATTTCATTTATCTTCTGACCATTATTAACTCAGGCACCTTTTGAGTTAGGAAGCTGATATTTGGACATGCCAATGACCAGGTGATTTGGCTGCAAAGGATATTTTTGATTTATTAATTAATCAATTAATCGATTAATTATTTAATTATTCGATTAATGACAAAAAAATTTTTTTTTTTTAAGTTACAGATTTTGATGAAATAGTGGTAGTTTATGTGTTCTCTGACCAAATTGATTAATAATTTAATTTTTTTATGATTATTATTTATTTATTTTCATTATTAATCATTTATTTATTTTCTTTCTCATTTGGCCAATATCTCAGGCACCTTTTGAGCTGGGAAGCTAATATTTGGACATGAGTGACCAAGTGATGTGGCTATCAAGGATATTTTTGATTTATTGATTAATCATTTCATCTATTAAGTATTTATTGATTAATCGATTAATTATTTATTGAGTAATCAATTAATTATTTAATTTTTTATAAATGACTTATTTAATTAAATTTCTAAAAGATACATCTACGGATGAAGCACTACTGGTTTAGTTATGCGATTAGCCAATTGATTATGAAAATATTTTGTGATAATCTTTTATTGATTTTAATTATACAATTAATCAATCAATTAGTGTACACCTCTCCCTCCCAATGCAGCCTCAATGAGCTGCACTGCGGTATTGCCGGGCGCCGGAGGCGCCCCGGCAATGCCGCGCTGCAGCATATTTAATTATTTGGCATGGGGCGGTGTACTTTGAATGTATGTGTACTTGTTGTACACCGCTCCTTTCCTATGCCATCTCCAGGCATTGCAAATCGTCATTGCCGGGCACCAAAGGGGGCTCGGCAGTGACGCACGCTGAAAGAGAGTACTCAGTTTTCACTCTGGTTGTTTGTTTGTTTTCTTGGTTGTCCGGACGATATCTCAGCCATCCTTTGAGCTAGGAAGCTGAAATTTCGGCACAGTAGTGTGCAAGTCCTTTGTCAAATACGGTATTTTTTGTTTTTTGAATAATCAATTAATTGAGGAGTTATTTAATTATTAGCGTTTAATTAAGTACTTATTTAATTAATTAAATTTCATTTCTCTTCTGACCATTATTAACTCAGGCACCTTTTGAGTTAGGAAGCTGATATTTGGACATGCCAATGACCAGGTGATTTGGCTGCAAAGGATATTTTTGATTTATTAATTAATCAATTAATCGATTAATTATTTAATTATTCGATTAATGACAAAAAAATTTTTTTTTTTAAAGTTACAGATTCTGATGAAATAGTGGTAGTTTATGTGTTCTCTGACCAAATTGATTAATAATTTAATTTTTTTATGATTATTATTTATTTATTTTCATTATTAATCATTTATTTATTTTCTTTCTCATTTGGCCAATATCTCAGGCACCTTTTGAGCTGGGAAGCTAATAGTTGGACATGAGTGACCAAGTGATGTGGCTATCAAGGATATTTTTGATTTATTGATTAATCATTTCATCTATTAATTATTTATTGATTAATCGATTAATTATTTATTGAGTAATCAATTAATTATTTAATTTTTTATAAATGACTTATTTAGTTAAATTTCTAAAAGATACATCTTCGGATGAAGCACTAGTGGTTTAGTTATGCGATTAGCCAATTGATTATGAAAATATTTTGTGATAATCTTTTATTGATTTTAATTATACAATTAATCAATCAATTAGTGTACACGTCTCCCTCCCAATGCAGCCTCAATGAGCTGCACTGCGGTATTGCCGGGCGCCTGAGGCGCCCTGGCAATGCCGTGCTGCAGCATATTTAATTATTTGGCATGGGGCGGTGTACTTTGAATGTATTTGTACTTGTTTGTTTTCTTTCTTGGTTGTCCGGACGATATCTCAGCCATCCTTTGAGCTAGGAAGCTGAAATTTCGGCACAGTAGTGAGCAAGTCCTTTGTCAAATACGGTATTTTTTGTTTTTTGAATAATCAATTAATTGAGGAGTTATTTAATTATTAGCGTTTAATTAAGTACTTATTTAATTAATTAAATTTCATTTATCTTCTGACCATTATTAACTCAGGCACCTTTTGAGTTAGGAAGCTGATATTTGGACATGCCAATGACCAGGTGATTTGGCTGCAAAGGATATTTTTGATTTATTAATTAATCAATTAATCGATTAATTATTTAATTATTCGATTAATGACAAAAAATTTTTTTTTTTTAAGTTACAGATTCTGATGAAATAGTGGTAGTTTATGTGTTCTCTGACCAAATTGATTAATAATTTAATTTTTTTATGATTATTATTTATTTATTTTCATTATTAATCATTTATTTATTTTCTTTCTCATTTGGCCAATATCTCAGGCACCTTTTGAGCTGGGAAGCTAATATTTGGACATGAGTGACCAAGTGATGTGGCTATCAAGGATATTTTTGATTTATTGATTAATCATTTCATCTATTAAGTATTTATTGATTAATCGATTAATTATTTATTGAGTAATCAATTAATTATTTAATTTTTTATAAATGACTTATTTAATTAAATTTCTAAAAGATACATCTTCGGATGAAGCACTACTGGTTTAGTTATGCGATTAGCCAATTGATTATGAAAATATTTTGTGATAATCTTTTATTGATTTTAATTATACAATTAATCAATCAATTAGTGTACACCTCTCCCTCCCAATGCAGCCTCAATGAGCTGCACTGCGGTATTGCCGGGCGCCGGAGGCGCCCCGGCAATGCCGCGCTGCAGCATATTTAATTATTTGGCATGGGGCGGTGTACTTTGAATGTATGTGTACTTGTTTGTTTTCTTTCTTGGTTGTCCGGACGATATCTCAGCCATCCTTTGAGCTAGGAAGCTGAAATTTCGGCACAAGAGTGAGCAAGTCCTTTCTCAAAAACGGTATTTTTTTTTTTGATTAATCAATAAATTGAGGAGTTATTTAATTATTAGCGATTAATTAAGTACTTATTTAATTAATCAAATTTCCTTTCTCTTCTGACCATTAACTCAGGCACCTTTTGAGTTAGGAAGCTGATATTTGGACATGCCAATGACCAGGTGATTTGGCTGCAAAGGATATTTTTGATTTATTAATTAATCAATTAATCGATTAATTATTTAATTATTTGATTAATGACAAAAAAAACTTCTTTTTTTTTTAGTTACAGATTCTGATGAAATAGTGGTAGTTTATGTGTTCTCTGACCAAATTGATTAATAATTTAATTTTTTTATGATTATTATTTATTTATTTTCATTATTAATCATTTATTTATTTTCTTTCTCATTTGGCCAATATCTCAGGCACCTTTTGAGCTGGGAAGCTAATATTTGGACATGAGTGACCAAGTGATGTGGCTATCAAGGATATTTTTGATTTATTGATTAATCATTTCATCTATTAATTATTTATTGATTAATCGATTAATTATTTATTGAGTAATCAATTAATTATTTAATTCTTTATAAATGACTTATTTAATTAAATTTCTAAAAGATACATCTTCGGATGAAGCACTCGTGGTTTAGTTATGCGATTAGCCAATTGATTATGAAAATATTTTGTGATAATCTTTTATTGATTTTAATTATACAATTAATCAATCAATTAGTGTACACCTCTCCCTCCCAATGCAGCCTCAATGAGCTGCACTGCGGTATTGCCGGGCGCCGGAGGTGCCCCGGCAATGCCGCGCTGCAGCATATTTAATTATTTGGCATGGGGCGGTGTACTTTGAATGTATCTGTACTTGTTGTACACCGCTCCTTTCCTATGCCATCTCCAGGCATTGCAAATCGTCATTGCCGGGCACCGAAGGGGGCTCGGCAGTGACGCACGCTGAAAGAGAGTACTCAGTTTTCACTCTGGTTTCTTGTTTGTTGTACACCGCTCCTTTCCTATGCCATCTCCAGGCATTGCAAATCGTCATTGCCGGGCACCAAAGGGGGCTCGGCAGTGACGCACGCTGAAAGAGAGTACTCAGTTTTCACTCTGGTTTCTTGTTTGTTGTACACCGCTCCTTTCCTATGCCACCTCCAGGCATTGCAAATCGTCATTGCCGGGCACCGAAGGGGGCTTGGCAGTGACGCACGCTGAAAGAGAGTACTCAGTTTTCACTCTGGTTTCTTGTTTGTTTGTTTTCTTGTTTCCTTGGTTGTCCGGACGATATCTCAGCCATCCTTTGAGCTAGGAAGCTGAAATTTCGGCACAATAGTGAGCAAGTCCTTTGTCAAAAACGGTATTTTTTGTTTTTTGATTAATCAATTAATTGAGGAGTTATTTAATTATTAGCGTTTAATTAAGTACTTATTTAATTAATTAAATTTCATTTATCTTCTGACCATTATTAACTCAGGCACCTTTTGAGTTAGGAAGCTGATATTTGGACATGCCAATGACCAGGTGATTTGGCTGCAAAGGATATTTTTGATTTATTAATTAATCAATTAATCGATTAATTATTTAATTATTCGATTAATGACAAAAAAATTTTTTTTTTTTAAGTTACAGATTCTGATGAAATAGTGGTAGTTTATGTGTTCTCTGACCAAATTGATTAATAATTTAATTTTTTTATGATTATTATTTATTTATTTTCATTATTAATCATTTATTTATTTTCTTTCTCATTTGGCCAATATCTCAGGCACCTTTTGAGCTGGGAAGCTAATATTTGGACATGAGTGACCAAGTGATGTGGCTATCAAGGATATTGTACACCGCTCCTTTCCTATGCCATCTCCAGGCATTGCAAATCGTCATTGCCGGGCACCAAAGGGGGCTCGGCAGTGACGCACGCTGAAAGAGAGTACTCAGTTTTCACTCTGGTTTCTTGTTTGTTTGTTTTCTTTCTTGTTTGTTTTCTTTCTTGGTTGTCCGGACGATATCTCAGCCATCCTTTGAGCTAGGAAGCTGAAATTTCGGCACAGTCGTGAGCAAGTCCTTTGTCAAATACGGTATTTTTTGTTTTTTGAATAATCAATTAATTGAGGAGTTATTTAATTATTAGCGTTTAATTAAGTACTTATTTAATTAATTAAATTTCATTTCTCTTCTGACCATTATTAACTCAGGCACCTTTTGAGTTAGGAAGCTGATATTTGGACATGCCAATGACCAGGTGATTTGGCTGCAAAGGATATTTTTTGATTTATTAATTAATCAATTAATCGATTAATTATTTAATTATTCGATTAATGACAAAAAATTTTTTTTTTTTTAAGTTACAGATTCTGATGAAATAGTGGTAGTTTATGTGTTCTCTGACCAAATTGATTAATAATTTAATTTTTTTATGATTATTATTTATTTATTTTCATTATTAATCATTTATTTATTTTCTTTCTCATTTGGCCAATATCTCAGGCACCTTTTGAGCTGGGAAGCTAATATTTGGACATGAGTGACCAAGTGATGTGGCTATCAAGGATATTTTTGATTTATTGATTAATCATTTCATCTATTAAGTATTTATTGATTAATCGATTAATTATTTATTGAGTAATCAATTAATTATTTAATTTTTTATAAATGACTTATTTAATTAAATTTCTAAAAGATACATCTTCGGATGAAGCACTACTGGTTTAGTTATGCGATTAGCCAATTGATTATGAAAATATTTTGTGATAATCTTTTATTGATTTTAATTATACAATTAATCAATCAATTAGTGTACACCTCTCCCTCCCAATGCAGCCTCAATGAGCTGCACCGCGGTATTGCCGGGCGCCGGAGGCGCCCCGGCAATGCCGCGCTGCAGCATATTTAATTATTTGGCATGGGGCGGTGTACTTTGAATGTATGTGTACTTGTTTTTGATTTATTGATTAATCATTTCATCTATTAAGTATTTATTGATTAATCGATTAATTATTTATTGAGTAATCAATTAATTATTTAATTTTTTATAAATGACTTATTTAATTAAATTTCTAAAAGATACATCTTCGGATGAAGCACTACTGGTTTAGTTATGCGATTAGCCAATTGATTATGAAAATATTTTGTGATAATCTTTTATTGATTTTAATTATACAATTAATCAATCAATTAGTGTACACCTCTCCCTCCCAATGCAGCCTCAATGAGCTGCACTGCGGTATTGCCGGGCGCCGGAGGCGCCCCGGCAATGCCGCGCTGCAGCATATTTAATTATTTGGCATGGGGCGGTGTACTTTGAATGTATGTGTACTTGTTTGTTTTCTTGTTTGTTTGTTTTCTTTCTTGGTTGTCCGGACGATATCTCAGCCATCCTTTGAGCTAGGAAGCTGAAATTTCGGCACAGTAGTGAGCAAGTCCTTTGTCAAATACGGTATTTTTTGTTTTTTGAATAATCAATTAATTGAGGAGTTATTTAATTATTAGCGTTTAATTAAGTACTTATTTAATTAATTAAATTTCATTTATCTTCTGACCATTATTAACTCAGGCACCTTTTGAGTTAGGAAGCTGATATTTGGACATGCCAATGACCAGGTGATTTGGCTGCAAAGGATATTTTTGATTTATTAATTAATCAATTAATCGATTAATTATTTAATTATTCGATTAATGACAAAAAAAATTTTTTTTTTTAAGTTACAGATTCTGATGAAATAGTGGTAGTTTATGTGTTCTCTGACCAAATTGATTAATAATTTAATTTTTTTATGATTATTATTTATTTATTTTCATTATTAATCATTTATTTATTTTCTTTCTCATTTGGCCAATATCTCAGGCACCTTTTGAGCTGGGAAGCTAATATTTGGACATGAGTGACCAAGTGATGTGGCTATCAAGGATATTTTTGATTTATTGATTAATCATTTCATCTATTAATTATTTATTGATTAATCGATTAATTATTTATTGAGTAATCAATTAATTATTTAATTTTTTATAAATGACTTATTTAATTAAATTTCTAAAAGATACATCTTCGGATGAAGCACTAGTGGTTTAGTTATGCGATTAGCCAATTGATTATGAAAATATTTTGTGATAATCTTTTATTGATTTTAATTATACAATTAATCAATCAATTAGTGTACACCTCTCCCTCCCAATGCAGCCTCAATGAGCTGCACTGCGGTATTGCCGGGCGCCGGGGTCGCCCCGGCAATGCCGCGCTGCAGGATATTTAATTATTTGGCATGGGGCGGTGTACTTTGAATGTATGTGTACTTGTTGTACACCGCTCCTTTCCTATGCCATCTCCAGGCATTGCAAATCGTCATTGCCGGGCACCAAAGGGGGCTCGGCAGTGACGCACGCTGAAAGAGAGTACTCAGTTTTCACTCTGGTTTCTTGTTTTCTTTCTTGGTTGTCCGGACGATATCTCAGCCATCCTTTGAGCTAGGAAGCTGAAATTTCGGCACAGTAGTGAGCAAGTCCTTTGTCAAATACGGTATTTTTTGTTTTTTGAATAATCAATTAATTGAGGAGTTATTTAATTATTAGCGTTTAATTAAGTACTTATTTAATTAATTAAATTTCATTTATCTTCTGACCATTATTAACTCAGGCACCTTTTGAGTTAGGAAGCTGATATTTGGACATGCCAATGACCAGGTGATTTGGCTGCAAAGGATATTTTTGATTTATTAATTAATCAATTAATCGATTAATTATTTAATTATTCGATTAATGACAAAAAAAATTTTTTTTTTTAAGTTACAGATTCTGATGAAATAGTGGTAGTTTATGTGTTCTCTGACCAAATTGATTAATAATTTAATTTTTTTATGATTATTATTTATTTATTTTCATTATTAATCATTTATTTATTTTCTTTCTCATTTGGCCAATATCTCAGGCACCTTTTGAGCTGGGAAGCTAATATTTGGACATGAGTGACCAAGTGATGTGGCTATCAAGGATATTTTTGATTTATTGATTAATCATTTCATCTATTAAGTATTTATTGATTAATCGATTAATTATTTATTGAGTAATCAATTAATTATTTAATTTTTTATAAATGACTTATTTAATTAAATTTCTAAAAGATACATCTTCGGATGAAGCACTACTGGTTTAGTTATGCGATTAGCCAATTGATTATGAAAATATTTTGTGATAATCTTTTATTGATTTTAATTATACAATTAATCAATCAATTAGTGTACACCTCTCCCTCCCAATGCAGCCTCAATGAGCTGCACTGCGGTATTGCCGGGCGCCGGAGGCGCCCCGGCAATGCCGCGCTGCAGCATATTTAATTATTTGGCATGGGGCGGTGTACTTTGAATGTATGTGTACTTGTTGTACACCGCTCCTTTCCTATGCCATCTCCAGGCATTGCAAATCGTCATTGCCGGGCACCAAAGGGGGCTCGGCAGTGACGCACGCTGAAAGAGAGTACTCAGTTTTCACTCTGGTTTCTTGTTGTACACCGCACCTTTCCTATGCCATCTCCAGGCATTGCAAATCGTCATTGCTGGGCACCGAAGGGGGCTCGGCAGTGACGCACGCTGAAAGAGAGTACTCAGTTTTCACTCTGGTTGATTTCTTGTTTTCTTTCTTTCTTGGTTGTCCGGACGATATCTCAGCCATCCTTTGAGCTAGGAAGCTGAAATTTCGGCACAGTAGTGAGCAAGTCCTTTGTCAAATACGGTATTTTTTGTTTTTTGAATAATCAATTAATTGAGGAGTTATTTAATTATTAGCGTTTAATTAAGTACTTATTTAATTAATTAAATTTCATTTATCTTCTGACCATTATTAACTCAGGCACCTTTTGAGTTAGGAAGCTGATATTTGGACATGCCAATGACCAGGTGATTTGGCTGCAAAGGATATTTTTGATTTATTAATTAATCAATTAATCGATTAATTATTTAATTATTCGATTAATGACAAAAAAAATTTTTTTTTTTAAGTTACAGATTCTGATGAAATAGTGGTAGTTTATGTGTTCTCTGACCAAATTGATTAATAATTTAATTTTTTTATGATTATTATTTATTTATTTTCATTATTAATCATTTATTTATTTTCTTTCTCATTTGGCCAATATCTCAGGCACCTTTTGAGCTGGGAAGCTAATATTTGGACATGAGTGACCAAGTGATGTGGCTATCAAGGATATTTTTGATTTATTGATTAATCATTTCATCTATTAATTATTTATTGATTAATCGATTAATTATTTATTGAGTAATCAATTAATTATTTAATTTTTTATAAATGACTTATTTAATTAAATTTCTAAAAGATACATCTTCGGATGAAGCACTAGTGGTTTAGTTATGCGATTAGCCAATTGATTATGAAAATATTTTGTGATAATCTTTTATTGATTTTAATTATACAATTAATCAATCAATTAGTGTACACCTCTCCCTCCCAATGCAGCCTCAATGAGCTGCACTGCGGTATTGCCGGGCGCCAGAGGCGCCCCGGCAATGCCGCGCTGCAGCATATTTAATTATTTGGCATGGGGCGGTGTACTTTGAATGTATTTGTACTTGTTTGTTTTCTTGTTTGTTTTCTTGCTTGTTTGTTTTCTTTCTTGGTTGTCCGGACGATATCTCAGCCATCCTTTGAGCTAGGAAGCTGAAATTTCGGCACAGTAGTGAGCAAGTCCTTTGTCAAATACGGTATTTTTTGTTTTTTGAATAATCAATTAATTGAGGAGTTATTTAATTATTAGCGTTTAATTAAGTACTTATTTAATTAATTAAATTTCATTTATCTTCTGACCATTATTAACTCAGGCACCTTTTGAGTTAGGAAGCTGATATTTGGACATGCCAATGACCAGGTGATTTGGCTGCAAAGGATATTTTTGATTTATTAATTAATCAATTAATCGATTAATTATTTAATTATTCGATTAATGACAAAAAAATTTTTTTTTTTTAAGTTACAGATTCTGATGAAATAGTGGTAGTTTATGTGTTCTCTGACCAAATTGATTAATAATTTAATTTTTTTATGATTATTATTTATTTATTTTCATTATTAATCATTTATTTATTTTCTTTCTCATTTGGCCAATATCTCAGGCACCTTTTGAGCTGGGAAGCTAATATTTGGACATGAGTGACCAAGTGATGTGGCTATCAAGGATATTTTTGATTTATTGATTAATCATTTCATCTATTAAGTATTTATTGATTAATCGATTAATTATTTATTGAGTAATCAATTAATTATTTAATTTTTTATAAATGACTTATTTAATTAAATTTCTAAAAGATACATCTTCGGATGAAGCACTAGTGGTTTAGTTATGCGATTAGCCAATTGATTATGAAAATATTTTGTGATAATCTTTTATTGATTTTAATTATACAATTAATCAATCAATTAGTGTACACCTTTCACTCCCAATGCAGCCTCAATGAGCTGCACTGCGGTATTGCCGGGCGCCGGAGGCGCCCCGGCAATGCCGCGCTGCAGCATATTCAATTATTTGGCATGGGGCGGTGTACTTTGAATGTATTTGTACTTGTTTGTTTTCTTGTTTGTTTGTTTTCTTTCTTGGTTGTCCGGACGATATCTCAGCCATCCTTTGAGCTAGGAAGCTGAAATTTCGGCACAGTAGTGAGCAAGTCCTTTGTCAAATACGGTATTTTTTGTTTTTTGAATAATCAATTAATTGAGGAGTTATTTAATTATTAGCGTTTAATTAAGTACTTATTTAATTAATTAAATTTCATTTATCTTCTGACCATTATTAACTCAGGCACCTTTTGAGTTAGGAAGCTGATATTTGGACATGCCAATGACCAGGTGATTTGGCTGCAAAGGATATTTTTGATTTATTAATTAATCAATTAATCGATTAATTATTTAATTATTCGATTAATGACAAAAAATTTTTTTTTTTTTAAGTTACAGATTCTGATGAAATAGTGGTAGTTTATGTGTTCTCTGACCAAATTGATTAATAATTTAATTTTTTTATGATTATTATTTATTTATTTTCATTATTAATCATTTATTTATTTTCTTTCTCATTTGGCCAATATCTCAGGCACCTTTTGAGCTGGGAAGCTAATATTTGGACATGAGTGACCAAGTGATGTGGCTATCAAGGATATTTTTGATTTATTGATTAATCATTTCATCTATTAAGTATTTATTGATTAATCGATTAATTATTTATTGAGTAATCAATTAATTATTTAATTTTTTATAAATGACTTATTTAATTAAATTTCTAAAAGATACATCTTCGGATGAAGCACTACTGGTTTAGTTATGCGATTAGCCAATTGATTATGAAAATATTTTGTGATAATCTTTTATTGATTTTAATTATACAATTAATCAATCAATTAGTGTACACCTCTCCCTCCCAATGCAGCCTCAATGAGCTGCACTGCGGTATTGCCGGGCGCCGGAGGCGCCCCGGCAATGCCGCGCTGCAGCATATTTAATTATTTGGCATGGGGCGGTGTACTTTGAATGTATGTGTACTTGTTGTACACCGCTCCTTTCCTATGCCATCTCCAGGCATTGCAAATCGTCATTGCCGGGCACCAAAGGGGGCTCGGCAGTGACGCACGCTGAAAGAGAGTACTCAGTTTTCACTCTGGTTTCTTGTTTGTTGTACACCGCTCCTTTCCTATGCCATCTCCAGGCATTGCAAATCGTCATTGCCGGGCACCAAAGGGGGCTCGGCAGTGACGCACGCTGAAAGAGAGTACTCAGTTTTCACTCTGGTTTCTTGTTGTACACCGCTCCTTTCCTATGCCATCTCCAGGCATTGCAAATCGTCATTGCCGGGCACCAAAGGGGGCTCGGCAGTGACGCACGCTGAAAGAGAGTACTCAGTTTTCACTCTGGTTGTTTGTTTGTTTTCTTTCTTGGTTGTCCGGACGATATCTCAGCCATCCTTTGAGCTAGGAAGCTGAAATTTCGGCACAGTCGTGAGCAAGTCCTTTGTCAAATACGGTATTTTTTGTTTTTTGAATAATCAATTAATTGAGGAGTTATTTAATTATTAGCGTTTAATTAAGTACTTATTTAATTAATTAAATTTCATTTCTCTTCTGACCATTATTAACTCAGGCACCTTTTGAGTTAGGAAGCTGATATTTGGACATGCCAATGACCAGGTGATTTGGCTGCAAAGGATATTTTTGATTTATTAATTAATCAATTAATCGATTAATTATTTAATTATTCGATTAATGACCCAAAAAAATTTTTTTTTTAAGTTACAGATTCTGATGAAATAGTGGTAGTTTATGTGTTCTCTGACCAAATTGATTACCAATTTAATTTTTTTATGATTATTATTTATTTATTTTCATTATTAATCATTTATTTATTTTCTTTCTCATTTGGCCAATATCTCAGGCACCTTTTGAGCTGGGAAGCTAATATTTGGACATAAGTGACCAAGTGATGTGGCTATCAAGGATATTTTTGATTTATTGATTAATCATTTCATCTATTAATTATTTATTGATTAATCGATTAATTATTTATTGAGTAATCAATTAATTATTTAATTTTTTATAAATGACTTATTTAATTAAATTTCTAAAAGATACATCTTCGGATGAAGCACTAGTGGTTTAGTTATGCGATTAGCCAATTGATTATGAAAATATTTTGTGATAATCTTTTATTGATTTTAATTATACAATTAATCAATCAATTAGTGTACACCTCTCCCTCCCAATGCAGCCTCAATGAGCTGCACTGCGGTATTGCCGGGCGCCGGAGGCGCCCCGGCAATGCCGCGCTGCAGCATATTTAATTATTTGGCATGGGGCGGTGTACTTTGAATGTATGTGTACTTGTTTGTTTGTTTTCTTGGTTGTCCGGACGATATCTCAGCCATCCTTTGAGCTAGGAAGCTTAAATTTCGGCACAGTAGTGAGCAAGTCCTTTGTCAAATACGGTATTTTTTGTTTTTTGAATAATCAATTAATTGAGGAGTTATTTAATTATTAGCGTTTAATTAAGTACTTATTTAATTAATTAAATTTCATTTCTCTTCTGACCATTATTAACTCAGGCACCTTTTGAGTTAGGAAGCTGATATTTGGACATGCCAATGACCAGGTGATTTGGCTGCAAAGGATATTTTTGATTTATTAATTAATCAATTAATCGATTAATTATTTAATTATTCGATTAATGACAAAAAAAAATTTTTTTTTTAAAGTTACAGATTCTGATGAAATAGTGGTAGTTTATGTGTTCTCTGACCAAATTGATTAATAATTTAATTTTTTTATGATTATTATTTATTTATTTTCATTATTTTCTTTCTTGTTTGTTTGTCCGGACGATATCTCAGCCATCCTTTGAGCTAGGAAGCTGAAATTTCGGCACAATCGTGAGCAAGTCCTTTGTCAAAAACAGTATTTTTTTTTTTTGATTAATCAATAAATTGAGGAGTTATTTAATTATTAGCGATTAATTTAGTACTTATTTAATTAATTAAATTTCCTTTCTCTTCTGACCATTAACTCAGGCACCTTTTGAGTTAGGAAGCTGACATTTGGACATGCCAATTACCAGGTGATTTGGCTGCAAAGGATATTTTTGATTTATTAATTAATCAATTAATCGATTAATTATTTAATTATTCGATTAATGACAAAAAAAAATTTTTTTTTAAAGTTAAAGATTCTGATGAAATAGTGGTAGTTTATGTGTTCTCTGACCAAATTGATTAATAATTTAATTTTTTTATGATTATTATTTATTTATTTTCATTATTAATCATTTATTTATTTTCTTTCTCATTTGGCCAATATCTCAGGCACCTTTTGAGCTGGGAAGCTAATATTTGGACATGAGTGACAAAGTGATGTGGCTATCAAGGATATTTTTGATTTATTGATTAATCATTTCATCTATTAATTATTTATTGATTAATCGATTAATTATTTATTGAGTAATCAATTAATTATTTAATTTTTTATAAATGACTTATTTAATTAAATTTCTAAAAGATACATCTTCGGATGAAGCACTAGTGCTTTAGGTATGCTATTAGCCAATTGATTATGAAAATATTTTGTGATAATCTTTTATTGATTTTAATTATACAATTAATCAATCAATTAGTGTACACCTCTCCCTCCCAATGCAGCCTCAATGAGCTGCACTGCGGTATTGCCGGGCGCCAGAGGCGCCCCGGCAATGCCGCGCTGCAGCATATTTAATTATTTGGCATGGGGCGGTGTACTTTGAATGTATGTGTACTTGTTTTCTTGTTTGTTTGTTTTCTTTCTTGGTTGTCCGGACGATATCTCAGCCATCCTTTGAGCTAGGAAGCTGAAATTTCGGCACAGTAGTGAGCAAGTCCTTTGTCAAATACGGTATTTTTTGTTTTTTGAATAATCAATTAATTGAGGAGTTATTTAATTATTAGCGTTTAATTAAGTACTTATTTAATTAATTAAATTTCATTTATCTTCTGACCATTATTAACTCAGGCACCTTTTGAGTTAGGAAGCTGATATTTGGACATGCCAATGACCAGGTGATTTGGCTGCAAAGGATATTTTTGATTTATTAATTAATCAATTAATCGATTAATTATTTAATTATTCGATTAATGACAAAAAATTTTTTTTTTTTTAAGTTACAGATTCTGATGAAATAGTGGTAGTTTATGTGTTCTCTGACCAAATTGATTAATAATTTAATTTTTTTATGATTATTATTTATTTATTTTCATTATTAATCATTTATTTATTTTCTTTCTCATTTGGCCAATATCTCAGGCACCTTTTGAGCTGGGAAGCTAATATTTGGACATGAGTGACCAAGTGATGTGGCTATCAAGGATATTTTTGATTTATTGATTAATCATTTCATCTATTAAGTATTTATTGATTAATCGATTAATTATTTATTGAGTAATCAATTAATTATTTAATTTTTTATAAATGACTTATTTAATTAAATTTCTAAAAGATACATCTTCGGATGAAGCACTACTGGTTTAGTTATGCGATTAGCCAATTGATTATGAAAATATTTTGTGATAATCTTTTATTGATTTTAATTATACAATTAATCAATCAATTAGTGTACACCTCTCCCTCCCAATGCAGCCTCAATGAGCTGCACTGCGGTATTGCCGGGCGCCGGAGGCGCCCCGGCAATGCCGCGCTGCAGCATATTTAATTATTTGGCATGGGGCGGTGTACTTTGAATGTATGTGTACTTGTTTTCTTTCTTGTTGTACACCGCTCCTTTCCTATGCCATCTCCAGGCATTGCAAATCGTCATTGCCGGGCACCAAAGGGGGCTCGGCAGTGACGCACGCTGAAAGAGAGTACTCAGTTTTCACTCTGGTTTCTTGTTTGTTTGTTTTCTTGGTTGTCCGGGCGATATCTCAGCCATCCTTCAAGCTAAGAAGCTGAAATTTCGGCACAATAGTGAGCAAGTCCTTTGTCAAAAACGGTATTTTTTGTTTTTTGATTAATCAATTAATTGAGGAGTTATTTAATTATTAGCGTTTAATTAAGTACTTATTTAATTAATCAAATTTCCTTTCTCTTCTGACCATTAACTCAGGCACCTTTTGAGTTAGGAAGCTGATATTTGGACATGCCAATGACCAGGTGATTTGGCTGCAAAGGATATTTTTGCTTTATTAATTAATCAATTAATCGATTAATTATTTAATTATTTGATTAATGACAAAAAAAAAAAAATTTTTAAGTTACAGATTCTGATGAAATAGTGGTAGTTTATGTGTTCTCTGACCAAATTGATTAATAATTTAATTTTTTTATGATTATTATTTATTTATTTTCATTATTAATCATTTATTTATTTTCTTTCTCATTTGGCCAATATCTCAGGCACCTTTTGAGCTGGGAAGCTAATATTTGGACATGAGTGACCAAGTGATGTGGCTATCAAGGATATTTTTGATTTATTGATTAATCATTTCATCTATTAATTATTTATTGATTAATCGATTAATTATTTATTGAGTAATCAATTAATTATTTAATTTTTTATAAATGACTTATTTAATTAAATTTCTAAAAGATACATCTTCGGATGAAGCACTAGTGGTTTAGTTATGCGATTAGCCAATTGATTATGAAAATATTTTGTGATAATCTTTTATTGATTTTAATTATACAATTAATCAATCAATTAGTGTACACCTCTCCCTCCCAATGCAGCCTCAATGAGCTGCACTGCGGTATTGCCGGGCGCCGGGGTCGCCCCGGCAATGCCGCGCTGCAGGATATTTAATTATTTGGCATGGGGCGGTGTACTTTGAATGTATGTGTACTTGTTGTACACCGCTCCTTTCCTATGCCACCTCCAGGCATTGCAAATCGTCATTGCCGGGCACCGAAGGGGGCTCGGCAGTGACGCACGCTGAAAGAGAGTACTCAGTTTTCACTCTGGTTTCTTGTTTGTTTTCTTGTTTTCTTGGTTGTCCGGACGATATCTCAGCCATCCTTTGAGCTAGGAAGCTGAAATTTCGGCACAGTAGTGAGCAAGTCCTTTGTCAAATACGGTATTTTTTGTTTTTTGAATAATCAATTAATTGAGGAGTTATTTAATTATTAGCGTTTAATTAAGTACTTATTTAATTAATTAAATTTCATTTCTCTTCTGACCATTATTAACTCAGGCACCTTTTGAGTTAGGAAGCTGATATTTGGACATGCCAATGACCAGGTGATTTGGCTGCAAAGGATATTTTTGATTTATTAATTAATCAATTAATCGATTAATTATTTAATTATTCGATTAATGACAAAAAATTTTTTTGTTTTTAGTTACAGATTCTGATGAAATAGTGGTAGTTTATGTGTTCTCTGACCAAATTGATTACTAATTTAATTTTTTTATGATTATTATTTATTTATTTTCATTATTAATCATTTATTTATTTTCTTTCTCATTTGGCCAATATCTCAGGCACCTTTTGAGCTGGGAAGCTAATATTTGGACATGAGTGACCAAGTGATGTGGCTATCAAGGATATTTTTGATTTATTGATTAATCATTTCATCTATTAATTATTTATTGATTAATCGATTAATTAATTATTTATTGAGTAATCAATTAATTATTTAATTTTTTATAAATGACTTATTTAATTAAATTTCTAAAAGATACAGCTTCGGATGAAGCACTAGTGGTTTAGTTATGCGATTAGCCAATTGATTATGAAAATATTTTGTGATAATCTTTTATTGATTTTAATTATACAATTAATCAATCAATTAGTGTACACCTCTCCCTCCCAATGCAGCCTCAATGAGCTGCACTGCGGTATTGCCGGGTGCCGGAGGCGCCCCGGCAATGCCGCGCTGCAGCATATTTAATTATTTGGCATGGGGCGGTGTACTTTGAATGTATGTGTACTTGTTTGTTTGTTTGTTTTCTTTCTTGTTTGTTTGTCCGGACGATATCTCAGCCATCCTTTGAGCTAGGAAGCTGAAATTTCGGCACAGTAGTGAGCAAGTCCTTTGTCAAAAACGCTATTTTTTGTTTTTTGAATAATCAATAAATTGAGGAGTTATTTAATTATTAGCGATTAATTAAGTACTTATTTAATTAATCAAATTTTCTTTCTCTTCTGACCATTAACTCAGGCACCTTTTGAGTTAGGAAGCTGATATTTGGACATGCCAATGACCAGGTGATTTGGCTGCAAAGGCTATTTTTGATTTATTAATTAATCAATTAATCGATTAATTATTTAATTATTCGATTAATGACTAAAAAATTTCTTCTTTTTTTAAGTTACAGATTCTGATGAAATGGTGGTGGTTTATGTGTTCTCTGACCGAATTGATTAATAATTTAATTTTTTTATGATTATTATTTATTTATTTTCATTATTAATCATTTATTTATTTTCTTTCTCATTTGGCCAATATCTCAGGCACCTTTTGAGCTCGGAAGCTAATATTTGGACATGAGTGACCAAGTGATGTGGCTATCAAGGATATTTTTGATTTATTGATTAATCAATTAATCGATTAATTATTTAATTATTTGATTAATTACCATTAAAAAAAAAATTCAGTCACACATTCTGTTGAAATGGTGGTGGTTTATGTGTTCTGTGACCGAATTGATTAATAATTTAATTTTTTAATGATTATTATTTATTTATTTTCATTATTAATCATTTATTTATTTTCTTTCTCATTTGGCCAATATCTCAGGCACCTTTTGAGCTGGGAAGCTAATATTTGGACATGACAGTGACCAAGTGATGTGGCTATCAAGGATATTTTTGATTTATTGATTAATCATTTTATCGATTAAATTATTTATTGGTGAATCAATTAATTATTTAATTTTTTATTAATGACTTATTTAATTAAATTTCTAAAAGATACATCTTCGGATGAAGCACGAGTGGTTTAGTTATGCTATTAGTCAATTGATTAAGAAAATAATTTGTGATAATCTTTTATTGATTTTAATTATACAATTAATCAATGAATTAGCGTACACCTCTCCCTCTCAAAGCAGCCTCTTTGAGCTGCACTGCGGTATTGCCGGGCGCCGAAGGCGCCCCGGCAATGCCGCGCTGTAGGATATTTAATTATTTGGCAAGGGGGCGGTGTACTTTGAATGTATCTGTACTTGTATTGAAAAGTTTTGGGAAGGAATGCAGAGGACATTAATCTGAAGTTAAAGTGTGAATATCTCGCTTCAATTACACTGAAGCTTGTGTTGCGCAGACCCGGTTCGTGATTGAATCCCAATCAAGTATGCATTATTTTGCTTGATTGATAGATAAACAAGTTCGTACATACACCATAGTCTCTTGAAAGTATGAAGCCATTATGATACTGCAGGCTTTTATGGCAGGTTCGGATGTATATCTATCAATCATTATACAGTATTCAAAAGAGAGTAAATTATATGCTGGTTACATCATTAGTGGGGACACAGATATTCCTCTGCAGACTAAAGCTGGAATTTTGGCCATGGTAATGGCACACAATGGTTTACTCATTTTTAACGAGGTCCAGTTATGATAATAGTTATTACCCTGCACTCGCGAATCGAAAAGCGAGGTTAAGCATTCGGGTTAGTACGTGTGCCGTATGTACGTGTGCCGTGTCTGCATTTCTAAAATTAATTTTCTCGGCAAAACGTTGGTCCGATTGACACGAAATTTTACCATAAGAGCGCTTCTGCCTGCATGATTTTTTTACTCATAATTATGACGTCATATGTCATGTGGTACGGACGCCATCTTGGAAAAACGCACACCTCTATATCTTCCAAACCGCTCAATGGAAAAAATGGAAAGATGGCTCATTGTCAAGTACTCCCCATGGGAAATAAGATATGATGATGATGTCATAGGTGCCTTAATTATGATGTCATAATTCGACAAGTACAACACAGGTTCTGATCAGTATGAAAAACAAAATTCCTCTGCAACTGTTTGTCCAATGGACACGAAATTTGTAACAAAGGAGCACCTCCTCCTGTAGAATTTTAAAATAATAATTATGACATAATCGGTCATGTGGTACAGGCGTCATCTTGGAAAAATCGAAAAACGTTGCACCTCCATATCTCCGAAAACCACTCCATAGAAAAAAAATTGAAACGAGGCTCATTGTCATGTACTCCCCGTGGGGAATAACATATGTTAATAAGGATGTCATCGGTACCTTAAATATGAAAAAAATGATGTCACCTTAATTATGACGTCATAATTCGACAAGTACAACGCTTTATTCGATCAGTATGAATTTTTTTTCTCTGCAATTCTTGGTCCGATTGACACAACATTTTCACCATAGGAGCGCTTCCTCCTGTATAATTTGTAATGATAATTATGACATCATAGGTCACGTGGTACAGGCGCCATCTTGGAAAAACCAAAAAAGGTTGCACCTCTATCTCCAAAACCGCTCCATGGAAAATAATAAAACGTGGCTCATTGTAAAGAACTCCGCATGGAGAATAGATGTCGTAAACGATGACGTCATTGGTGCCGTAATTATGACGGCAGATTTCGACAGGGACAACACTTAGTCTAATCAGTCTGAAAGTTATTGAGCGTGAGATACACAACAATTATATTAGAGAATATAAATTCATGATGTAATCGCTCACGTGGTCTGGCAGCCATATTGGATCAAAGAAAAAAACCGTTCAAAAACAGAAGAGTTGGGTCGCACCAAGTTGACTGCGCAGGGTAAGTATTCTATGAATACCATCTAATTGTGATGTGGGTATAATCCCAATGCATGAACTGCATGAAAAACGCATGAAAACCTTGAAACTAGGTTCCAATAGGCCTGCAGATAAAAGCATAGCAGATACTGCCTCACTTACAGATATCACTGCAGGTTGAACCACTTATACAGTACCTAAAATAATAAACAAAGGCTTACTTAGTGGCCGACAGTTTCTAACCTTGTCAGACACCAAGAAAACTATTGTTGCAATGAATATTTGAACTGATGGGAGTGGTATTCCCATGACAGTAAGAAAAGAACAGTAGATTTCCCCAGCTACCATACCCAGACCAAGGAGAGATTGAAAGAAAATAAAAAGGATAGAAATTGAAGCCCGATTAAAACACAGTGGAAAGCAAAGCTCTAGCCACAGCATTACCTGTCTTACTTACTTACACCGATTGTCTCTCACTCTAACCCCAGTGGCACCCCCTGTCTTGAGGCATGCCCTCACATTGTCGAATGTTGGCCTCACACACCTATATATTGATGAATAAATAATAATTTATTCTTCCAGGAGGGAGTAGAGTATCGCCACCTTCATAACATAGATGAGATTCTTTTTTGTAAACACTTTGCAACAAAAACGCATTGCTTTATGGATGAGAATTTAACTTTTCTTCTGTAATTGCTTAGTTGGTGAAAGTGCTACTCTGGTTAGTAAATCAAATATCCTTGGATGTAAGATCACTACTGCAAGAAAAACAAAAATATCTGTTATCGAAGCACTTTCACAGGTACATTGCAGTTGCAGGATAGCACCCTCTGTTGCAGTTGCAGGATAGTACTTACTTTTTCCACATGTGAAATTTGCATTTATGTTTATTTAAATTATACAATGGACTACAAAATGTAAATGTTTCATGATATTTTTTATATTATATCACCTTTATCTATCAATATTGTTGAAATGAAGATCAAATAGCTGTATGTTGAAATATGTTGAAAAAGTCAAAACTTTACATGGGGTGCACTTACTTTTTCATGTGACTGTAGATGCCCTCGTTCACTGTCCTAAAAATAACCAAGTTTGATTTAAATCCTTCAGCTGTTTTCAAGTATCACATTTTCACCAGCCATGACAGGTTTCATATCGATTGGTGAAGCAGTTTCAGAGAAGGGATTTTTTAAAATATTGGTTCTTCAGCTAATATGGCTGCCATACCACGTGACATATGACCTTAAAAATGTACACTCTGCATATGTATGGGTAGGGGATCACGTTTGTGAAGTTTCGTGTTGATCGGATAAGGTTCGTTTTTCTATCCAAGATGGCTGCCAAACCACGTGACCGACGACATCATTTTCCAATTATATGCAACAGTGGGGTTAGATGATATTTGTAAAATTTCGCATTGGTAGGGTAAATGGTTTCAGAGATATAATTATTTAATATCTTCCTACAATCCAATATGGCTACCACACAATATGACCAATGATGTGTTAGTGATCATCTTTTAATCGCCATGCCTAGTCCATGACACCCGTAAAGTTTCAATTCAAGCCATTTGGTGGTTTGGGAGAAGTTATTTTTTAAATGTTTTTGGTTAAATCCAATATGGCTGCCAAACGATGTGACCTATGATGTCATAAATTTAATATTTCAATGGAAATGGGTCATAGATCATGTGCATACAATTTCAGATTTTTAGGATAAGGAATTCGATTAAAACATTTTTGGCTGGTATACCACTTCACCTGTAATGTCATCATTATCATGCTTTTGTTCCCCATTGGGAGTACTTGACAATGTGCCAAGTTTTAAATTTTTCCATTCACCGGTTTCCGAGAAATATTTTTATTATTATTTACGTTTAATCCAAGATGGCTGCCATACTACGTGCCCTATGACGTCACAATTATCATAAAAATATTCTGTGTAGGTGTCACTCCTACTCTGAAAGTTTCGTGTCAATTGGACATGTGGTTGCTGAGAAAAACGAGGTTTAGCCCGTACGGATGGACGGACGGACAACCCGAACACATGATGCCTCTAGCCACCTTCGGGAGTGAAGGCTTAAAAATCTATTTTAAAATCCCAATTATGCCATTTTAAATTCAGGCTGTAACACACCAAAATGTGAAATAAGTCGAGGTTGCATGGATCATGCTAAACTTGCTGAAATTACAGTAAAATATCTTCTTAATGAAGTCTTCAACTGTTCAGCTTTACTCTTTTGCTTTTCAATGAAACATGTTTTTGGATCATGTGCAGCAAAGTTGGCCCAACTTGAAGTATTACTACTTATAGGCAGATCCTGCTATGCTGTAAAGTGAAATAGAACACATCCCGCAAAATGCCATCTGCCATATTTTGTGAGTGCTGGAAAATTGGGATGTGTTCTATTTCACTTTGCTCCCAGTAGTTTTGGCTGGTGGGTAAACCCCATAAAGCCCATTTGCCAATGGGCAAATTAAGGTCCATGGTGTGGAGCTCAGCTTTTTTTTTTATATACAAAGTCGAGGCTCATATAAGAGCGAACACATTAAACATAGAAAAACATAAATGGACACATAAACATATAATAAAGGGAGCGGGAGTCAAGATGGGAGAGAGAGGGAAGCACACAAGTACAACAACAGTAGAGAACAGAGACATCGGGAGATCTGTGGAAGGGAGAGGGCTGGGTGGGAGGGGTGGGATGAGGGGAGGAGTACACGGTATAACACAAGTGGACAAGCTGCATGAAAATTTTGTAATGGCTTTCAATATGCGCAGCCTGTCATTTGTAATGCAAAAGCTGAGCACAACAATTGGAGGCATGCTCTGTACGACATGTTGTGTAGGTTGCGCCCGCCTTTAAGGTTGTTTTTAATCTCTAATTGTCAACCTTGTTTTCATTACCTTTAGATTGGTATCCTCTCTCTGTCTCTCTGTCTTTCTCTCTCTCCCCCCCCCCCCCCCCCCCCCTCTAATTCTGATTTCTGATGGGTTGGCAGGGTTAGGTAGCAGAGAGATATGCGCACTCACTTGTGAGCAATAAACTATCATCCAAGTTCGAATTTAGGCCCAGCAATAAACCATCATCCGAGTGTTTCGCAAGTAAGGAGATTTATCACAATGTGTGTGTCACCCCTCTGAAGGACTTTTATCTGGGCGTCCTGTCCCCTAGCATTAGTTGGTGGATGGTAACCACTGGATGCAGTGATTGGGCCTCGGAGGCCCACAGGGTTATTTTTGTTGCAAAAACTATGCTGTACAATTATTTTTTTTTGGAGTGAGCCTCATTTTCACCGACTTTCGATGTAGTTACGCAAAATTCAGTGACATAAATAAATTAATTTTTCATTCAGGCTCGTGGGAAAATCTTCATTCTTCACTTATAACCCAAAAATCCGACACGAATGCAGGCCTGGGGCCTTTGAGGCCCCACATAAATGTTGTTGTACTACTATGTTATATCATTATTTTCTTGATATGAGCCTCATTATATGCTCCTATAACTTGGTTACAAATAATTCAGTGACAAAAATATGAAAATTAAAAAACTTTACACTAATACATTTGTGGGGCCTCCGAGGCCCAATGGCTGCATATGTGTCGGATTTTTGACAGTTGTGGACATACACATTCTAAATAATAGAATTAGTGAATCATATTTATTGAGCAAATACTCCTCCATGAGCCCCAACTTTTTAGAGAAAAAAAAGTTGAAAAACCAAGAGCAAAATTGTTTTTTTGCAAAAAAATAAAAAGATTCATTACTTGAATGGGATTCTTCGAACTAATAGGATCAATGATTCACTTTTTCTTTGCAAATACACATCCATGAGCATCGACTTGGATTGAAAAAGGATATGAATGGAAAAAAATCTATAAAAAAAAACAAAAAAACATTACACTAATACATCCATTGGGCCTGCGAGGCCCAATGGCTGCGTTTATGTAGGATTTTTGACGCCGATATCTAAGAGTTAAAGATCACACAGTGTCCTTCGTGAAGAGTAGGAGAGGCATCGTCAGCACCTTAAACAAATTAAAATTTTCTGCTCTATCCAAAATTTCAAAATACAAAATGTATTCAAAGTTTCTAAATATTTTTAATTATATTCCAAAAAAATTATATACAGTCACATGAAAAAGTAAGTACACCCCATGTAAAGTTTTGACTTTTTCAACATATTTCAACATACAGCTATTTGATCTTCATTTCAACAATATTGACAGATAAAGGTGATATAATATAACAAATATCATGAAACATTTACATTTTGTAGTCCATTGTAGAATTTAAATAAACATAAATGCAAATTTCACATGTGGAAAAAGTAAGTACACCCCTACATTTATCACCACTTCAAATACCTAAAATTAGAATCAGGTGCACCAGCTCAGGTGCAAATGATTAGAACATCGTTAGAGAGGATCTTTGAGGAACCTGTCTTATTTAAACCTCAGACATTTAGTTTGGTTTGCTCTTTGTTGCTGATGTGTGCAGCGTCACCATGCCTAGATCAAAAGAGCTCTCTGAGGCCTTCAGAAAGAAGGTTATAGATGCCTACGAGTCTGGGAAGGGATTTAAAAAGATCTCCAAACAATTTGAAATCAATCATTCGACTGTCCGGAAGAATATCTGCAAGTGGAGAAGATTCCAAACAACTGACAACTTGTTCAGGCCAGGCCGCCCAGCAAGTTCAGCCCGAGAGCAGACCGCAAGATGCTGAAAGAGGTCTCCAAGAACCCCAGAATGTCATCACGGGACCTCCAGGTAGCTCTTGCCACTGTTGATGTCAAAGTGCACGAGTCTACCATTAGAAATAGGTTGCAAAAATTTGATCTACATGGGGGGTGTGCCAGGAGGAAACCTTTGCTGTCCAGAAAGAACATCAGGGCAAGACTAAAGTTTGCCAATGAACACCTAGGCAACGACCAGCACTTCTGGAACAATGTGCTCTGGACAGATGAGTCAAAGGTAGAGATATTTGGCCACAGTACCAAAGACAGCATTTGACCACAAGAACCTGATACCAACTGTAAAGCATGGTGGTGGAAATATTATGGTTTGGGGCAGCTTTGCTGCATCAGGGCCTGGGCAGCTTTGCTGCATCAGGGCCTGGGCAGCTCACCATCATAGAATCCACTATGAATTCTTCATTGTACCACAGAGTGCTTGAGGTTAATGTGAGGCCATCTGTCGGAAAGTTGAAGCTCAACCGAAGGTGGACCTTGCAACATGACAATGACCCTAAACATACGAGTAAATCCACCAAGGAATGAAAGAAAAGAAAGAAATGGAAGGTTCTGGAATGGCCAAGTCAAAGCCCGGATCTAAATCCCATCGGGATGTTGTGGGGGGATTTGAAACGAGGTGTGCATGCAAGAAACCCCTCAAACATCGTACACCTGAAAGAATTCTGCATGGAGGAGTGGACCAAAATTTCTCCCAGTCGATGTCAGAGACTGGTAGACAGTTATAAGAAACGCCTACTTGAGGTTGTTTCTGCCAAAGGGGGGCAATACCACCTATTAGAGCAGCAGTTCTTAACCTGGGGGTCATGACGTACACGCATACGCGAACAAAATACTGTGTGTGGTATGTACCTTTGTTAGGTTCCTAAAAATGGGCTCAACAAATTGATGTTATTTATGACCCCTTCATGACCCCTGGAAAACCCCAAACGACCCCCATGGGGGGTCATGGCCCCAGGTTAAGAACCGCTGTATTAGGGCCAAGTGTGTACTTAGTTTTTCCACATGCGAAATTTGCATTTATTTTTATTTAAATTATACAATGGCCTACAAAATGTAAATGTTTCATGATATTTGTTATATTATATCACCTTTATCTATCAATATTGTTGAAATGAAGATCAAATAGCTGTATGTTGAAATATGTTGAAAAAGTCAAAACTTTACATGGGGTGTACTTACTTTTTCACATGACTGTACCTGTTGTGGGACTATGCGGAGGAATATTGGCGACAAAGTCACATTGCTCTAGTTATTTTAATTTCTTGGTTTCCGCCAGACATAGCCCTTTACATTCAGGCCAGAGTTCAATTTTCATCTCATCAGCCAACAGAAACTTTTGCTTCATGCTCTCAGTCTTTCACATGCCTTTTTACAAATCCAAGGCATGCTGTCATGTACTTTTTCTCAGGAGTGGCTTCCGTCTGGCTACTCTCCCATAAAGCCTATATTTGTTAGGGGCTACAGAGACTGTTATCCTTCTGGCACGTTCTCACATCTCAGCCAATGAACTCTGCAGCTCGCTATGGTAACCATTGCCCTGCCCAAGGTCCTTCTTGCCATGTTGCTCATTTTGGTTGGATGGCCAACTCTAAGATGTGTCTGGGTAATTCCATATTGTTTCCATTTCCTAAGGATGGAGCTCACTGTGTTCTTGGGAACTTTCAACACTCTAGAAATTGTTTTATACCCTTCACGAGATCTATGCTTCCTCATAATTTTATCTCGGAGTTTGACAGACAGTTTCTTGGACTTCATGGTAGAGTTTCTGCTCTGACAGAAGAGTTTCTGTCCTCACCCCCCACTCCACTCATATCCATTCAATTGAATTGGCCGCAGGTGGACTCCAATCAATGTGTAAAGACATCTCAAGGATGAACAAAAGAAATTGGATGCACCTAAGCTCGATTTGGAGTGTCCTACCAAAGGGGTTGAATACTTGCATTGACCCAGGACATTTCAGCTTTTCCTTTTTTTTTTTCTTTTTTTAAAATTCTACATGATTGAGTATTGATACTGATATGTAGATCTACTGATATGTAGATCCGTCGCAAAAAAAACCTCAATTAAATCCATTTTAAATTCAGGCTGTAACACAACAGAATGTGAAAAAGTCAAGGGGTGTGAATACTTTCTGAAGGCGCTGCATATTGTTATGTCGGGGGGTAAAGGAATATCTAAAGCCAGGTAGATCTGTATAGATAACATGCTTCGACTGTCGCGATAGGGAATCTACCCTGTAATAAGTTCTGTGTTTCAGGCACTTTGTCGGGGAAGTGTATACCTGTGAACATACAAGGATGTTCGTGTGTTAAATAGTTATTGGGACTAAGATAAACCCCTGTGTGTCAGACCTGGTAATCATTCCTTTGTCCCTTATGGCAACGCACACATATAAACACTTAGATAGGTCCTTAGGGCACACATTAATTAGTTCCCTTCCCTTACAATGACCTTGGAAGAAGACGGGCAGGAAGCCAGATCGGGGCACCACCGGATGGCCGCTGTCAGCCGCACCACCAGCTGGCCTAGCAGCATCACGTGAGACGAGCTGTACCCACGCCACAGGGAACGTGTGATTGGTTGGCGCGGAAGGCGCGAACCTCCAGCCAATCAGCGCGGGAGGCACGAAGATGCAACTGAGAAGCGGGTTGTTCATTGGAGGGAAGGCGCCAGAAGGTTCCGTGGATGGCGGGAAGCTGTGAGGGACTGATTGGTGGCGCGCCAAGGCTGACGTGACAGGCAAAGTTATAAAAGGACGGGCTGGACGACATTTGCCCTCTCGCTTGGCCCTCTTTTTGCTATCTTTGCGCTGGACCTCTTTCTAGCTGGAGATCGTGATTCGCCCTTCTTTTTGCCTCTGCGCTGGACGACATTTTCTCTCTTGGTCTCTTCCATTTCCCTCTCTGAGCTTGGAGCAGTGCTCGGCCCTTCGCGGTGCTTTTGGAGCTTGGAGCGAGGCGTGCCGCTGAACAGACGAGGCCGGGGCGAGCGGGTCGCTCGAGGCCTGGTGGCGCACAAGCGGGGCCGAACGGAGCCGCGTTAGTCGACGAACGCACCACTACTGACAGATAAGGCCGCAACCCACATTTCACAAATACATAACGAACGTTTTATTTTCCTTAATTCATTTTCCCTTGTCTCGTATCCGAAATCTGTGTGTGGGGACATAGCCTATTTTACACGCAGGGGTCCCAGGATTACCCACCCAAAATATTGCTTCGGTTTTGAGGTTTGTAAAGTGAGCCTAATAAAGGTTAAAGTCTGTCCCCCATAGATAGTCACACAAGCAACATGTAGCCTCATTTGTAGTATAGTTATTTCTTAGTATGTGTGAGAATAGGCCATTTCCTATGTTAGTTCTGCGTTGTGTAAAGCCAGGAAAATAGGCCCTACTACCACCGATCACCCTATGTCCGTAACCTCAATACAGTTTGTTAACGTTGGTTCATTTTGGGCGAGTTAACACGAGGGAGGTGGAGGAGGATCGGGGCGGAGTCGAGGCGGAGCGGCAGGAGCGATGACGGTAAGCATGAGCCGCCAATCAGAGCTCAGGGGTGGTGGCGTCAGAGGGCGTGGTGAGAAGAGTCTGCTGAGTTCCAGAGAGTTCGCGGGGCATTCCTATAAAACCCGCTGTGCAACGCCCTCAAAAGGACTAGCGCTGGAGAACCCAAAGGACTGAAGCGGAGGACTTGCCGGGAGAGAGGAAGACATTAAAGAGAACTTACAGCCGGAACGCGCGGTGCTTGATGAACTTGATGCGCCTTGCCGCACTTGCATGAGAACGGCTGAGTAACCGCCCTTTGCCGTAAAAGTCCGCCCCTTTGCCGTAAAAGTCCGACCTTTGCCATTCCGCCCGATATATCGCTTTTGTTCGAGAGACGCGCCACGAGTCCCTGTCTTCACCGATCACCATCTTCGCGGGACGCACGTGGAACCACGGAGAGCCGGACGGGGCCGATCCTGGACGACCACATCGGCGCGTTGGTGAACATCGACACCTGCAATTCCCTGTGTGAGTGTGAGTGAGACTGGCCCGTTGTCCAGGGATAAGTTAAGACTGTATAAGGATTTCTCGGTGTCTCTTCGTCCTGGAACTGTAAATACGTGTGGGAATCATTAAACCCTTCTGTTCTTCCTTTCTTCTTGATTCGATCGTTCCCGTGATTTCTCCAATTGACTAAGCGTGGCACGAATAAGATCCCTCCAATCGGGTTCCATTATTTAAGACTGCGCGGATCACGTGTACGCAAACCGCTCGGCGTACTCCGTCACGTGGTTCGTGCGAGGCTTGCTACCTCGTTTCCGTGGCGGCGCGAGTACTTAGGTACGAGCGAGAATTTGGTCCCAAAACCCTATTTTGCGCTCGCCCGGAAAGGACGTAAAAAGTCTCGGTTCCGCCAGGCCAGTAAAGACAAGGGGATTAATCCCCCCTTGATAAGGGGAAGAAGGCCAGCGAGAGAACCACAGCAATATCTTTGCGATCGGTTCAGCAGTTTTTACGGTACCTTCGAACAGACGGACGGACATTTGGTGAATTATAATAAGATATATATATATTGTTACGGACACGACTTAGATGTTGCTTGACCGAGCGGAATGGCCGCCGTGTTCGCACAGTTTACCCGATTACACTCGAACGTTGGCCGAATCGCGCTATGCTAAATCAATGAAGGAAAGGACACAACGGCTGGGATTAAGGCAACGACACAAGGGGTACAGTTCTCAAGCCCTCCGGAGGAGGATATAATATTGGTTATGCAGAACGGTTAGATTACATGGCAAGAGGTAAAGCACAGCAAGATGGGCACTTAGACACAGTCTTATCTAAATCCCGACAGACCACAGACAAACGGGACAAGACTGACTTACACGGGGATTGATGGCAGGGAAGGGCAGGCAGTCGATAGCTCAAGGTGCACCTTGGCTCAGGGGCAGAATCGACCCGGTCCGGTCCAGAGATGCGCGGAGGTATTTCTCAGCGCTAGGAGGTGGCGTCCTTTCTTCTCCAAGCTGAGGCGCATCTGACGTCACCTCCGTCTTCCTGCGCATGCCCAGCGGGGAGTGACACGCCCTCGGCTCGTTAGCTCCGCCCCAGATGGAATCGGTCCGCCGCTTCCTATTGGGTGCGGGGGGTTACTGGGCTCCGCCCTTGATGAGGAGCTGACAGTGAGCCCCTGCGTGGTAACCCCGTCGGAGCACATGTTCAATGGCGGCTAACCAGGCCGGAGTGAGGACGCACACTCCCCGCGCCGCCGCCGCTGTTGTTGTAGTTGTTGTTGTTGTTGTGGTTGTAGTTCCATGAGGAAGAGCTGCGGGGAGGTATTGGGAGGTCCTAAACTTTCTAACGGTGCCATACAATCACATTCTGGTGCAACGAAGAGTCAGAATTAATGGAAACGAGTCCTTAACTGACATAGACTAAGAATAACTAGCAAGATGTCCTATAGTTGTCTACGTGAGATGCGGTGAACCTGGGTGCGACATTTAATGGGGGAAATAGGGGAAGATCGGGGCTACAGAGTGTTGTTTACAGAAAATGAGACTAGGGAATGGGGGATTGGGGATAGTTGGGAAGTATTGGGGAAATAGGGGAATATTTACAAGCGGATATGGATGGAGGCCAAATCCCATATCCGCAACATTGCACCCTTCTCTACCTCGGGGCGTCCCGACCCGATAAATTTTTACCTACGTTAGTGTGGCACTCAGATGTAGTTCCCTCTACTATTAACTCAACCCTGAGTGCGACAGTTTTACAGATGTTCACAAATGAGTAAATATGTCCCCCTGCGACGTTGCACCCTTCTCCTCACAGAAACACACCCACAGGATAACCGAATCGCGGAAAGAATCCTCAAACTAAACATACAGCCGGTAGGGAGCATCATTTATACAAGACTACACTGATATTTACACTACAATCCAGGACCTGTTTTTGGAGGAACACATGCAGATGTTATGCATAGAGAGAGCACGCATGCCAGCATCGATACACCAACCCACGAGTGCTCTGTGGCCTTACGGCCTTTAATAATGTGCAGAGCACCCCATCCAGGCACCAAAAGCACCACCCCATCATGTACAGTCAGCACCAACCGGTGCACCAATAAAGTGTTCATAGTCACCGGTGGTGTCGCAGCCGGCCGATGTTCTGCCGCTGGTCTTGCCTTCATGGAGCACTTGGCCTTCTGGCTTCCTTAGAAAATAAAGAAAGGCGCCAACCACGTCCATTTCTAAATTGTGGCCGTCAGGGGGGCCAACTATAAGTGGTTCACCTGTATGGCATAGGTGCCACGTTGACCCAGAGGTCCATCAACGGGTGGTGCTTGCCCGCAAGAGAACTGCGGTCCATGGTGGGCGGCCACAAAAATTGCGGTCCATATGGTGTATCGATCCAGGCAGCAAGCAGCGAAAGTGCAGGCCCACAACTGCGGAGCCAGCACCTCTCTCTCCTCTCTCTCTGCCCCAAAGCCAGATCCTCGGAGGTGGGAGACAAAAGAAGAAGACAAGTGAGTAAGGTGGTAAGGGCGCAAAAGTGCACGCAATACAAGGTGATCCACACTGGGGGCACATGGGAACCAGGTGAGACAGGTACGTTCCTACCGTATGCCCCCCCCCCCACCAGGTAACCTACATTGCCCCTCCCTTACCCCTTACTGTATCCACAAAACACAACACTACCCATAAACATCTACTTTACAAATCAACAAACGTCCCTACTGTCTTCCCCGTTCCTCCCATAAACCAAATTCGTCTTCTCTCCCTCCTAACCAATCAAATTTGCCATTTCCAACTCTCATCAAAATTTGCCATCACCAATTCATCATCAGTCCCTCCTAAGGAGGGAGAGATGGAATCACCCCAATGTCTCATCCACGTCGTGATGCGTCTCACAAATCCAACAGCAATTCTCATTTCCTGCAACACAGAACAAAGGAACACAGGTGTGGAGTCATCATCACCACAGGTAAGTGGCTGCGTATGGTGCGACAGGTTCATCAATCCTAACTATTTCCTAAATGACTTTAACAACTTTACATTACCCGGGGTCTTTCCCTGCCAATCCATTGGCCAACTTACACTATGGGTTCTAAAAACCAATTCCCATTGACCAAACTGTGGTGCTTTTCAATTTGGGGTCTCACTCCCCCGATTCATCTCCCGGTGCCCTCGCACAATTTCTGGGCTGTGACGTGTAGCTCTCCCAGCAGGTCTACCCACCTGCACACCTCCACCACTGCAGTTGCCACCCGAGCTTACCTAGCTCCTCACCCTAACCTAACTAACTGGGGAAGGCCCTCTCCTGGCTCTGTCACCACCTGGTGCCCTCTGGCACTGGGCTACCCGGGTCCGTCCTCCGGATCCTCGGGCCCCATCCACAACTACCGGCTCCCAGAGCCCACCTGCGGCCTCGCCTGGCCGACATCCTCACAGTGGTGGAGTGCCCAAACCAACTACACACACTAACAGGCTACACGCCCAGCCATTTCCACAACACTAATGCACCCATCCAAAGACCATTCTTTCACCCGCACCACAGATGCCAATATCCAACCACAATTTACCTGTACCCTCTACCTAACACTTACTCTACCCGCCCCGGGTATCCGTGATGGGGGTCCACTCTTCCCCCATTCACACCTTCGCACCATCCACTCCACTCCACAATTTCCACCATACTCACTCCACGACCATCCATTCCAATACTCCATACCATTTATTCCATACACATGTCCTCCATTCACCTGTCGTTGCACACCTGTGCAATCATACCTGGTGCCACCTGCACCCTCCTCCTCTTCCTAGACCATTTGGTCAGCACAATACACAATCACCTTCACTCACTCATACACTGCTCCATCCACCTGTTCAGTTGCACACCTGTGCAATCACACCTGTTCAATCCTCACACACACGGCATCATCTCATCTAACTACTCCCCTCTGAAACTTGCGCTTCCCAGTCGTCCCTTTAAACTATTGCGCTCCCACGTCATTATCATCCACGCTAATCTACCTGCGTCCCCACTACAAGTATCCTTGTCACTAACTAACATTAACGTCACCTAATGTCATCTTCTAGGGCCCTACACACAATATCCTAACCCACCCGGGCTAGTTTTCACTGCCATCAACCCCATAAGCTAGTGCTCCTTTGCCCCCATTATTTGTGAGGGATGACAGAGTTGCCATCCCACCACATCGGGCATCTCCCACTACCAATTTGGCACATCAAATTTCAACAAATCAAAAATTTGCCAATCACTACCCATCATCTGCCAATCATTACTGCCAATCCTTTGCCAATCATCAAATTTTGTTTTTCTCTAATTTTGGGGCCAAAACACTATCCTCATCACACAGTCTACTTACTAATGCCTCTCGGTGCGCCAATTTACTTCTAAAGCTCGGCTTCATACAGCCGAGCAATGAACGCAGGTTGTTTGGTGCCAGCGGCTGGATGCGTCCGGCACTCGGTGCAGGGACGGGGGCTTACCCGGGCCGAGATCCCACGCACCACCTCGGCGTGGAGCCATCCAATGTCCCGATCTCGACCTGCCGGCACGTCTCAATAAGAAGTAGTCGCCATGACGACCCTTCCTATCGGGCTGCCCGCTCCGCCTACTGGAGCCCGGACGCGGCCGTTCCAAGCGAGGCACAGCGTGGATCGCGTACGGCGGTTCTTTCGAAACCGCCGTGGTTCGGATCCCCGCTGGTCCTCGCGGCACGCGAAGCTGCCCGATGCGCACCGAGGGCCCGATTCGGCTATAAGTCGTTCTAACCTCTAACCCGGTTACCGTCGATGCCTCACCTGCATGCTTATACGCATACGCTACCCCTTTCTTGCTCATACATGCAGCCGTTTCCATGCTCCTCGTCGTACCTCTTCTTACACACCTCGGTACACCCATTCCGCTCACCGACTTGGTCACACACCTGACCACCGAACACCTTGGCACACATTCGTCGCTCGCACACCTCACCAACACACCTCTTCGTGCCCCCTCCTCGGTCACCTCCTCTGTGACAATCACAGGTGTGCTCACTCGCACACCCAACCACGTGCCTCACTACCAATTCCAGCGTGCATTCCCACTCACGCTCTACCATTCCAGGTGTGCATCCTTCCATTCCAGGTGTACATCCTCGCTCACCTGTCGCAACCAACTCATGCTCCTTGTCACTCTCACTACTCTCACCACCACTCGTGACAACGCACTCACCCTTACTCCCGACAGCGCACTCTTTCCTCATGCACCCGTCCGTTACACACCTTTCTCGCGCACACTCTTGCGTTACACCCTCTGTAACACTCACCACAGGTGTACACTCTTCCTTTACACCCTCCGTAACACTCCTCACTACGCGCTCCCATGTGCTCCCTCGCACACGCGCTACGACCGACTCACTCTCGCCAGCACCCTCACTCCTTGGCACGCACTTTTTCCTCACACACCCCAGAGTCGGACTTTCTCGCACACCTCCTTTTTCGCACACCAGACCTGTCGCACACTTCACCAACGGCCTCTCACGAACACCCGGGTCCATCTCGACCCCCAAGCTCCTTAAATCACCTGGCGCATCATACGCTCGACCATATTGGTCACCACTTACACCGGGTCCTCTTCCTCTTCGCTTCTCCTCCATCACCTGCGAATCCCTCATCCGGTTAATGAGCACATCATCACGATCCAAACACAGACTTTGGACCAATTCTTTTACCTCCTCTTTTATCTCTTTCTTATCCCCTCTCCGTCGCTTCTTAATTTCGCTCACCCCTTCTTCCACTTCTTCTAATTTCTGCTTCACCTCTTTTATTTCCCGGTACGTCTCCTCAAGCTCGTCCTCCAAGGCTACCTTGACCGTTTCCATGTGCGTCCTCACCTGCCGGTCCTTCGTCTCCATTACCTCTGTCACCTCATCCAACCTCGTTGTCAGTCCCTCACGTACCATCTGACATTCCCTCTTCGTCGCTATCAAGTCGTCTTTTAGTTCTTTCTGTGTCGCTTTTAACCCTCCTAATACCGCAGTGTTCCTTTGAACCTGCTCCGTTAGTCCTTTTTGTCCCTCCGTCAGCTGTTCCACCTCCTGCGTCAGGTCCTCTATGCCCCCTTGTAACTTTACAGTCCCCTTTCTCACCTCCTTCTCCATGTGCTCCTTACAGTGCCTCACCTCCTCGCGCACTCCTCCGACCTCCTCACTCACACCTCTTCTGATCTCTTCTCCCATCACTTGCATCTCCTGCCCAGATGCCACCCTCATCTGCTCCATTTCCTCCCTGTGAGCATCCAGTTTGGTTTCTACCCCCATTCTGGCCCCCTCTATCTGCTGCCCCATTTGTTTAACTTCCCTTTCCGCTTGGTCCCTCATGTCCCTCAATTTGCCTTCCATACTGTTTTCTAACCCCTCTAACCCCTTTTGCATCCCTTCCATTTGATTCTCCTGAACGGCCATTCTGTTTTCTACCCCCATTAACCCCTCCTGTATTTCCCCTAATCTATTGTCTAATCCCTCAAATTTGTTTCCTAATCCCTCTATTCTACTCCCTAACCCTCCGATCTGGGCCCCCATGTCATTCCTTAAACCCCCGATCTGGTTTCCCATGTCATCCCTCAATTTCTCGCTATTGGACCCCATCCTTTGTTCTAACCGTTGGCTATTGGCCCCCATTTGGCCCTCCAATCGCTCACCCTGAGCATCCATCCGGTTCCCCATTTGTCCCATACTGCTTTTCAAACCTCTAATTTGGTCTCCCAATTGCTCACTATTCTTTTCCATAAGGGCCGTCATTTGCATCATAAAAAGGTTCAAATCCACCGGTGGCGCTACTACGGTCGCGGGTGCGGTCGCCGTGGCCATGTGCGAGGCGCCATTTTGCGCGCCCGTAACCTCGTGCGCGACGACGCTATTTTGCGAGCCTGCCACCCTCACTGCTTCGCTCTCCTCTTGTCCCTCAATTTGGTCCTGGATCGAACCTGCCTCACTCGCCTCTACCGGAACCCAGCCGTCTTGATCTGCCATAGCGCGACTTTCAAAATTCGGGTTTTTATTTTTGTAAAACACAATCAAATTTCGCCGTTATAATTTCGAGCGCGTGAAATGCGCTTCGGGTCCAATCTCACTCCTCGACACCAATTGTTACTCTAATAGTACAATTGGTGTTCCAAAATTTGGGCCTAACAAATTTAGTCCCAGGTCCGAATCCAACTCCTGACAACCAATTGTTACGGACACGACTTAGATGTTGCTTGACCGAGCGGAATGGCCACCGTGTTCGCACAGTTTACCCGATTACACTCGAACGTTGGCCGAATCGCGCTATGCTAAATCAATGAAGGAAAGGACACAACGGCTGGGATTAAGGCAACGACACAAGGGGTACAGTTCTCAAGACCTCCGGAGGAGGATATAATATTGGTTATGCAGAACGGTTAGATTACACGGCAAGAGGTAAAGCACAGCAAGATGGGCACTTAGACACAGTCTTATCTAAATCCCGACAGACCACAGACAAACGGGACAAGACTGACTTACACGGGGATTGATGGCAGGGAAGGGCAGGCAGTCGATAGCTCAAGGTGCACCTTGGCTCAGGGGCAGAATCGACCCGGTCCGGTCCAGAGATGCGGGGAGGTATTTCTCAGCGCTAGGAGGTGGCGTCCTTTCTTCTCCAAGCTGAGGCGCATCTGACGTCACCTCCGTCTTCCTGCGCATGCCCAGCGGGGAGTGACACGCCCTCGGCTCGTTAGCTCCGCCCCAGATGGAATCGGTCCGCCGCTTCCTATTGGGTGCGGGGGGTTTCCGGGCTCCGCCCTTGACGAGGAGCTGACAGTGAGCCCCTGCGTGGTAACCCCGTCGGAGCACATGTTCAATGGCGGCTAACCAAGCCGGAGTGAGGACGCACACTCCCCGCGCCGCCGCCGCTGTTGTTGTTGTTGTGGTTGTAGTTCCATGAGGAAGAGCTGCGGGGAGGTATTGGGAGGTCCTAAACTTTCTAACGGTGCCATACAATCACATTCTGGTGCAACGAAGAGTCAGAATTAATGGAAACGAGTCCTTAACTGACATAGACTAAGAATAACTAGCAAGATGTCCTATAGTTGTCTACGTGAGATGCGGTGAACCTGGGTGCGACATTTAATGGGGGAAATAGGGGAAGATCGGGGCTACAGAGTGTTGTTTACAGAAAATGGGACTAGGGAATGGGGGATTGGGGATAGTTGGGAAGTATTGGGGAAATAGGGGAATATTTACAAGCGGATATGGATGGAGGCCAAATCCCATATCCGCAACAATATATATGTCGAGATCATGCCTTTGGTTGTGCCTCATATAATTGTGGTTTGCATTTAATAGTGGTTGCTTTGTGAAAAGGATTAAGCTTACTATGTTCCCTCTTGCTTTGAACTATGCATTATTGTCCAACTGTGCCAAGGAATGTAGAAAGATAGTGAAACTGCTTGCTCTGTTAGACCCCCTCGTGAAAACACGTCTTTTTGTCCTTGACCAAAGGCCAGCATGGAAGATAAGTTTTGAGAATGTCACTGTGCTCTTTCTCCTGCATCTTTCCCTTTGCTCATGCCAAAGAAGATAGGGTCTCGGTGGGAGATATCTGGCCCGTTTTCCTTTGTCCGTGCTCATTTTTCAGCAGAGATTTTTTGTATAATTTTGTGTATATAAAGAAACTCTGGGTTGCCAATTTTCTAGGAGTGTATGGGGCCATGCTGTTCAATTGTGAATGGTATGACTCTTACACCCTCCACAGCGCTGTGATATTGGTTCATCATTAAATCTTGTTATCCCAGGAACTCAAGGTGTGGAACATGGTTCTATTCTCCAGAGTTTGGTGTCAGAAGTGGGATCCGACTCTGAGCGATATTTGGGAGGCAGACCCTGTGGAGACTCAGCGGAGAGGCTGGCCAGCACTGATTCGATTAACGTGAGCTTTAATACTGAGGGGTCTTTCCAAATTGAGCTCCGTTCACTCACCCAGGCTGTCTGTTTCCCATTTCGTCGTTCCGTGCTTGGATCACGAACAAATTGGAATCTGGTGTGTAAGTACAGGCCTATTTGGCTCGGGTAACAAGTTGTCTATTGATGAACCAAGAAATGGGGGTCAGTTAGCAAAAATGGGGGACTTCTTGGTAAAGCCAAGAACTTCCCAGGCAGGGCAGTCTAGAGACAAGATGGAGTTGATGGGGTTGATAGTAACCAGAGAAAGTATTGGCTGCGGACTAACGGAGGGGACCCAAGGAAGATGGCCAGGATAAGTGTTAAGCTAAGTTAAGAAGGGAGAACCCCTTTTGGAAAGCCCTGGCATGGGTGATAAGTTGGACAAGTTAGAAGCGCTATACAAGCAATGACCGCACGTTAGCGCCGCGGGAGGACCGGATTAGGGAAATATCGGCGCGGTAAACTAAAAGGCAGGATTTTTTGGTGGATGGCCTCGGGGCGCTTCCTTGCGCCTTGTACGCATCACGAGCTGCTTCTTGCAAATGGGGGTCGTGCTGCCGTGCGCTGGGAGCGACCGCCTGGGCGCATGGACCGGAAAATGTTCCGTGCACGTTAATTAAATATCTTAAGGGAGATTAAGGTATGTCGGAGTAATACTCAATCTGAAGTAAACTAGAATGATTTGAGTTCTGGAGACGAACTGCGTGTATTCGACGCATTCGGGTGGCCGAGTCAGGCGGAAAAAGGATTATAATGAGCCAGGTAAGAAAATGATGCAACCAGCCACATCGGGTGGTTGCACCTTTATGAAAAACTCAAGTTAAGGGCTCAGAATGAGGGAAAGAATAACGTGCGGAGTTGCCGCATGGGGATGCAGGCCGGCTAGCATGGAGGCCGGCAAGATAAGCAGAAGATTGGGAGAGACCCAAAAATCCTGTGAACAGGTGCAGTTGGGATTGAGACAGACGTGTGTGGGAGAGCCGTCTGGAGAGAAAGGCGCATTATGGAACAGGAAGATGCGTGAGTACGGGGGAGAACCCTGCTATGAGGTTGCTTGGAGGATGTGTGCCCAAATGCATTATGGGCCACTTCAACTTTCCTACACGTGAGTCGTTCATGTCTTGCCAGCAAGGTGCTTCATGCGGTGTGCTATGCGCCATGTCGGTATAGTGGTCGCCTGTGACTCCTGCCATGCAATATCATGAGGAATACATTGTTTGATAATGGAATTATAAGAGGAATGCTGAATGAACGTTGATAGTAACGTGAAGTATATTAAATGAGGCGATTGACGTGGTTGAATGTAGGATTTCAAGACAATAATGAATTTCCGGTGCCAACAGGAAGTCTTGGTCTTGTCCATACAATGAATGATGTATAGGGTGGATGAGGTCTCTCTGAATGAGGTGAATGAGGTTGTCTACAGCAGATGAAATAGAGAATGGCAGTTGCAAGACCGAGGTACGGATGTGATGCGGATTGGCAGCTGGACGATGCATCGGCACATTTGTGTTGATCAATGCGCCGGACAACGGCTTTCCAGGCAAGCGATGGTGGTATGATTTAGTTATGAAAATGCATATGGGTCTCAGGGCAGATAATGCAGGACAAGCTGCCCCACAGGCGGATGGGGGAAAGTAGTGGAGAAGATAATGTGGGTCGAACGCTCATCCGAGGGATGAAAACGGTCGAGGTTTCAACTGTCGGCATCTGATGTGGTTCACGCTGGGTGAATGATGTGTGGATGGGTTGCGTAATGGCTAATGCATCTTGGAGATGCATCGGTGCAAAGACACAGGGAAGGTGCTGAGAGTGGCACGTAGTACGAGTTGGTTGTGGCAGGTGAGAAGGAATGCACACCTGGAATGGAGTGTGCGAACGATGAGTGTGTGCGGTGGTCAGGTGTGTAACGAAGCCTGGGAGCGGAATGAATGTGCGGAAGGTGTGCACCAGGTAAAGGGTGCTGCATGATAGAGCACGCCTCCCTAGAAAGGCTGTGGGGAAGTTATTGGTTATTTTGAGGTCCATTTCGCTCCATTTCGGATTTTAGTGAGACCCCTCTTGCAGAGGCAAGTTGTATTTTTTAATATGACGTCTGTTTTAATTTGTTTTGGGATTTGACTTGGGATTGTGAAATGCGTTGAATAAAGGCAAGAATGACGTGATGCTGGCGTGTGCCATTTATGGGTGCTGAGTGTACATGACTGGTGAGCGGGCGGCATGTGTGCTGAGTCCAATCGGAAGGATGGATGGTTATGGTTTCACCCGGTCTGTTTATCTGTCTGTCTGTCCGGACACGGAGCTCTTGGGGAGAGCCAGGATGGGTTGGGGTGACCAAGATGAATGTGGACAATATATTAATTGTTTGCCATTGTGAAAATTTTGCCCTCGATTTGAGACGAAGACATATGCATGGCATTTGCTGTCCGGCTCAGGTTGGCTGGTTTCCTCAGCTCTGGAGGATCAGAGCGGGTGGATATTTTAAGCTGATACTCCTATGACAAATGTTGATACTCCTATGTGATGCGGGGTATGTGTGTGGTGATGGTGTCTGGGGCCTCGGGGTTCGCCCCTGCCTATTTGCCGGTCTGTCTGTCTGTTACATTTGACCCTCAGAAAAGGTTTCGTGAGATTTCAGAATTGGACAGCCCGTGTGTTATGACATGCCTTGGTGTCTCAAAAAATTGCTGGACAGACGTGGTGCGTCAGACAAATCGATTAAATTTTCGTGGGAAAGATGATTGAGAAGGACTTCAAAGGCAGGTGGGTGGTCACCTGCTGTGAATTGTGGTGGAACATTCGAGATGTCCCCTAATACAACGAGGGGACGAATTGGTTTGTAAATGTGTTGTGCAAGTACTTTCTCTGTAGGTAGCCAAATTATACCTGGGGTAAGTCCAGGTGGAGAGGGGAGTTGTCTCTGGTGCCTTGCTCCACGGAGCAGTCCTGGTGTTGAGTCTCATATAATCGTGGTTAAAGTACATGTGCAAACAAAAGTGTACTTTGGTTTGTATGACTGGAAGAGAAAAGACAACATGGGTTTGTTTTTGGGAATGCTAGCTTGGTGGGGGTGTGAAGGTCACGGCGTGCTGGGTTATCTTTGTGTACAGTTGCTGGCTTGGACTGACTTGTGTGCGGGGGAAAAAGAAAACAATTGGAGCTGTTTCGGAGAAACAGTGGCTTGGTTGGAGGTTGGGATCCAGTATTCTGTTAGGAGCACGCAATCTGAGCAGAATGGATTGCCATTGGGTATTTTTCAAATGATTTTATCAAAATGATGGCTCCTGAGTAAGGGGAGGGAGCAGGGGAAATATATTCACTGTAACAGGTGCATGTGATGCTGTAGGGAGGAATTGGAGGAAATCGGGTTGAATTTAAATTGAAATGAGGATTGGAAAAGTGGATAGGGAAATTGGGTTCTTGACATGCACCAGCGTTGACGGATCATTCATTAGTACCGCAAAAAGGGGGAAGACAGGGAAACATTGCTGCCACCACAATAGCGCTGCACCAGGAAATATCTCTACCATATTTTCGTGAAAAATCCAGATGGGGCCATAACAGTGTATGGGGAAGCGTCGTTAAATGGTAGTAGGCTTAGACAGGTATTGAAAGGGTTCGTGCAATGTCATTTTGGGGGATAACCATGCTCCAGGTGGTGGGGCAGCCGGGATACAAATGGGGGTCGGCCAATTTAAGGATGTGGATGCGCACACACCTGGAACAAGGCATGTTCCTGAAGCTTAGGTGTAAATGTTGGTTGGAAAGGGGAATGAGTTCTGGGGAAATGAATTCACTTATTGGATGTTGTTGAATCTGTCTGTTTAAGAACATTGGGGCTTGTGGCTCGCCATTGTCTGTCTGCCAGTTATGGTGGGCAGAGGGAAGAGGGAGTAATGATGCTCCTGCCTCTTGCTTGGCAGAAGGTAGAGGTGGTGGTGGGCCAAGATGGGTCAAAATAGGCCATGGAACAAAATTGAGCTCTCAAGAGCTGAGGTGATTTTAACCTGAGGATGCATCTCTCGAGGGACCCCTGGCTGGTCCGAGGTGTGAAATATGGTGACATTGTCTTGTGGACAATTTGTGAGTGGCTAGACAGACGTGCCTGGAAGGGGAAATTGTATTCATAACTCATGTGGGTTGTGTCTGAAGGAAAGGTTCGGGAGGAAGTGTGAAGAAGGTCGTGGAAAGTGCAAAGATGATTGGATTGGAAAGTCGAATCAGATGGATTATTTGTCAATGACAGGTGACTGCAGGAATTGTTGAGGAAGTAGAGGAAAGGGTTAATGGAAAAGGCAGGAAATAAAGGAAAGTGGTTAGTTATGGACTGTTGTTTTTGTGATAAGAAGGTGATACAAAGGGTTGGCTTGCACTGGGGGGACCAATGAATGTAAAGTTGTGAATTTCGTTTAATAACGTTGCGTTAGATTGCTACACGCAGAATGACCCCAATCGAGGAGGTGATTGGGGCCTGGTGCAGATTGGATCACGGCTCTGCAGACCAGGTGAACAGAACTCCACCAGGTACGTGGGAATCACATCAGTTGAATTATTGCTCAAAGGGAGGTGATAGAGCAAAATGAAGAAGATTGTCATGGGGACCGCAAGGCTAACCCCCGCTCTTGCAGGGAAATGGCCTTGGGAGGCTAGTTGTTGTTGTTTTTGGTTGACTCTAGGTTCTAAAAACTAAGGCAAAATGCACAGGAGGGTAGAGTTGGTGATTGCGGACGGAGATTAGCTAGAGAACTTGGAGACGATTTCGTTATTTTTCAGATAATTTTTCCAGTGATATATACTGGTGTGAAATTCACGTGTCTAGGAAAAAGGGGAAAAATGTCCAGGTATTGATAGGATAACAGTGAAATTTTGAAGGGGAGAATACCGATTATTTCCATTGACCGATTATGGTTGGGGGGGAAATGGTTGGTAAATCATGTATTATTAGATGTAGGGAAGATGATTAAAAGGAAGGTATTTTCAGGAAATTGGTGAAAGTAAATATTGCATTTGAATTTCCAGACACGACACAGGAAATGCGGCTATGAATAAGCCAACCATCTGAGAGATGAGGTAACTAAATGCCAATTGGTGGGACGGGGGGCTAGGAATTTGATCATGGTGTGTGTAAGAAAGTATTTTTCAGGATGGACGATGAAGAAACCGCCGTCGGAAGACCATGATCTTGACCGCCGAGGCCGTCGACCTGAACGAGCCCCTGGGCGATGCCGATGTGACTGGCGCATCAGAAGACTGTTGATTTATTTGATTTATTGTGATGATTTTGTTGTAAATCCCCTGCGGGAATTGGCTAATGCTTCTTATGTATTATAAGCACACAGCTGCACATCTCCGCTTGATCCGACTATGGATCTGACTGCAACGCTGGGTCTGGCTGCCAAAGGACCTGACACTGATACTCTGGATCCACAAGCTGATTATGCGTCCATGAACGTCTTTGTCACAAAAGGAAGTCTCTCTCTTTACTTTGAATTGTAATGCTCTGTACTCTGACCAGGAACACGTGACACAAGATATTAATTACATTATGTATTCCTCAGAACAACAGCATGGACGTCGATTAACTTCGAAGATCGGCAAGGACCGGGTCTGTGCGAGGACGGGGAGCCCTTCGATTGGGGGGGATTTCAGCCGCACCTACGCTGCTGCAAGGGTGGGTTGAGAGACCCTCCCGGGCAACATCCCTGGCCGGACCAGGCGCCTTCGTTGCCGATCTGAAACGTTAATAGATCTTCATGTTCTGGACCTTCATGTTCCAAACACGCACAACATGACACACCTTTCAAGCGTGCATGCGGGGTACTTTATGTGCGTGGCATGCCCTTGGGAGGACACACATACAACACTCAATAAAGCCCGATGTGGCCACATATAACACTATTCTCTTTTGCTTTGCAAATAAAGCCGATGTGGCCTGGTCTCTGTGATATGTAGTCTCGTAGAGACCAAATGGGGGAATGTCGAGATCATGCCTTTGGTTGTGCCTCATATAATTGTGGTTTGCATTTAATAGTGGTTGCTTTGTGAAAAGGATTAAGCTTACTATGTTCCCTCTTGCTTTGAACTATGCATTATTGTCCAACTGTGCCAAGGAATGTAGAAAGATAGTGAAACTGCTTGCTCTGTTAGACCCCCTCGTGAAAACACGTCTTTTTGTCCTTGACCAAAGGCCAGCATGGAAGATAAGTTTTGAGAATGTCACTGTGCTCTTTCTCCCGCATCTTTCCCTTTGCTCATGCCAAAGAAGATAGGGTCTCGGTGGGAGATATCTGGCCCGTTTTCCTTTGTCCGTGCTCATTTTTCAGCGGAGATTTTTTGTATAATTTTGTGTATATAATGAAACTCTGGGTTGCCAATTTTCTAGGAGTGTATGGGGCCATGCTGTTCAATTGTGAATGGTATGACTCTTACACCCTCCACAGCGCTGTGATATTGGTTCATCATTAAATCTTGTTATCCCAGGAACTCAAGGTGTGGAACATGGTTCTATTCTCCAGATATATATATATATATATATATATATTATATATATATATATATATATATATATATATATATATATATATATATATATATATATATATACATTCATTCATATATTTATTGTCGTGTGACTACCCTGTAGTGAACACCGCAGGGTGACACGGATGACCAAACAAGCTTTACTCCAAGGCGTTCCAAAAATGACGGTATGCTTTACATGCAAGGGGAAGGAGGATGACAAACTTACCTGGACGGCTTCCACCCATCTTCTTCGCACCTGGATACTTAATTAACTTAAACGACAGAATTAAAATGTACAAAAATACCGGCTTTATTGAATAAATGCCGGTAACCAAAGGATGCACGATAAAATAAAGTCCTAGCTGGAGTGCCCCATACAGACTCAAATACAAACAATGGGAAAAATAACTGTTAAAATTAATGCGTTAATTTGTGGGCACTTCGCTCCGAGCTGCTCTTGAATCTCGTCAGTAATCATCCCGGTTTCCACACCCTTGCATGCAAAAATGCACTAGTTGGCACGAAGTCTGTGCGCGGGAACGACCTCCGACCACTTGCCTTGAACTCCCGAAGCAGAGCAAGATATCAAATCGTGTCCGTTCACCTTCAAAGCCAGAAGATCACAGCCAGCCACGAGAAGACAAAGAAGTGCGATATCGGGACACGGCCATTCGTCGTCAATGCCAGGACTCGAGAGACAAAGAAAAAGAGTGGAAATCAAGAGAAGGCGAAGAAGAGTTCGCTATGGAGCTCTGCAAGCAGATTCCCAAAGCTTTTCGGAGACCGTTCACCAACAAAGCCAGGACTCAAGAGAGTGAAGGAAAACCAAGAGCTGAAATCAAGAGGACGGAAAGCCAAGAAGAGAGATCAAGCGAAAGCCAAGGGGAGAAAATGTAGGCAGAGCGTTCTTTAACACTCGGGGCTCTGACATCATCTCATGACATCTCCGTGTCCACTCCTATCAGCGAGTGCCAACTTTGTAGTCTTTGCGCCTATCAATCCCGGACCAATCACTGTTTTTCGGGGCGTGGCCCCACGGCCTGCCTGATTGAGGTGGAGATGTAGCGGCTGCGGCACTAGAGGTAGTGTTTGTTGCCTGGTTTCCAGTCGCTTTTTATTTTGTGTGGTTAATGCGCGATTTCCTGACTAGGTGTGTGTGCTGCATGTGTCATAAGGAACAGAGGAAAAATAACAGAGGCCATAACATACAGGGGATTTATTACCCATGATACCTAACAAATTAACATACCCCACCCCTCGTGATGGGAACGAAGATATGCTCTTCCACGAGATACGGTCCACCGGATCCCTACTTATGATACATGAAGGTTTCTTCTTCTTCATGACAGTCGGAGAACATTACCTATACAAATCTACCTGGACGAAGGTATTGCCTACCCCCCACAAACGTAACAATATATAGATACATATATACAGTCGTGGCCAAAAATATTGGCACCCTTACACTTTTTTCAAATAACTCACAATGTTCTCAAAAATAAGTTGAAATTGACAAAAGTATTTGGTCTCCACAATTCTATATTTCATTGTTAATATTACAGAACCTTTGTTTTTTATTTAGAACTTACTACATCCTTTTATATCAGAAAATAAAAAGAAATGCCATTGACAAAATTATTAATGACATCCCAGACTTAATATTTGGTAGCACACCCTTTGGACAAAATAACTGCAATCAATCGTTTCCTCTAGCCATGATTGAGCTTCCTTCACCTCTCTACTGGCAGTTTGGCCCACTCTTCTTGTGCAAACTGCTCCAGTTCTTCCAGATTTGAAGGGTGCCTTCTCCCAACTGCTGTTTTCAGATCTCCCCACAGGTGTTCAATGGGATTGAGATCTGGACTCATTGCTGGCCACTTCAGCACAGTCCAGCGTTTTGTCTTGAACCATTCCTGGGTGCTTTTTGATGTATGTTTAGGGTCATTGTCCTGCTGCAAGACCCATGACCTTCGACAACTGTCTGGTATTCATAGAATACTTACCCTGTGCAGTCAACTTGTTGCGAGCCAATTATTCTGTTTTTGAACATTTTTTTTCTTTGATCCAATGTGGCTGCCATACCACGTAAGCAATCACATCATACATTTATATTCTCTAATATAATTGTTGCATATATCACGCTCAATACATTTCAAACTGATCAGACTAAGCATTGTGTCTGTCCAATTATGTCATCAAAATTATGGCACCAATGCGTCATCGTTAACAACACCTATTCCCCATATGGAGTTCTTTACAATGAGCCATGTTTCAATTTTTCAATGCAGTGGTTTCAGAGATATAGAGGTGCAACATTTTTCCGTTTTTCCAAGATGGCGCCTGTAGCACATGACCGATGACGTCATGATCATCATTAAAATATTCTAAGGGAGGAGGCGCTCTGATGGTGTAAATCTCATGTCAATCGGACCAACGGTTGCCGAGAAAATGAATTTTTAAAATGCAGACACGGCACACGGCAAATGTATGCAACTGAAGGCTTTCCCCCGCTTTTTGCTTCGAGAGCGCAGGGTAATGACCCACCCTTCTGACACTAGGTTGAACATTGTGCTCCAAAATGCCTTGGTAATCTCCTGATTTCATGATGCCATGCACACATTCAAGGCACCAAGTGCCAGAAGCAGCACAGCAAACCCAAAACATCACTGAACCTCCTCCATTTTTGACTGTAGGGAAGGTGTTCTTTTCTTTGATGGCTTCATTTTGTTTTCTGTAAACATAGAGATGATGTGCTTTACCAAAAAGCCATAATTTGGTCTCACCTGTCCACAGGACATTCTCCCAGAAGGATTTTTGCCTGTTCAGGTGTGTTTTGGCAAACTCCACTCGGGCTTTTTTATGTCTCTCTCTCAGCAGTGAGGTCCTCCATAGAATCCTCTTTCATTGAGTTGGTGATGGATGGTGCGAGTTGAAACTGCCGTACCTTGTGTCTGAAGGTCAGCTTTAATCTGTTTGGCAGATGATCGAGGTGCTTTCTCCACCATTCGAACAATCCTTCGCTGCAATCCTTCAATTGGCATTGCAGCCAACTTCCAGGGAGGTTGGCTACAGTGCCATGGGCCTTAAACTTCCTGATAACATTGTGTACAGTGGACACAGGAACATCAAGGTCTCTGGAGATGGACTTGTAGCCTTGAGATTGTCTATGGTTGGCTACAATCTTGTGCCTGACCTCCTCTGATAATTCTCTGGTTTTCTTTCTTTTCTCCATGCTCATTGCGGTACACACAGTCACAAAACAGCAGAATGACTGGTTGAACAAACTGGTTGAATAAGTGATTTTTATATTGCAGGCACCTGCAACTCACCACAGGTGAGTTCAATTCCAAAGTAAAGGAGAATCACCTGCTTGAAATCGAATTATTTCTAACAGCTTTTAAAAGGTGCCAATAATAACGTTCGGGCCTTTTTAGGATTTCTGTGTCGAATAAGCTAAGATTTCGTAATTTTTTCAGCATTTTTTGTTTTGTTCCACAGAAAACCAAAGAAATACAAATGTGGATACCAAAATATTTTTTCATTTCGACTATTTTCTGGAAGAAATGGCGAATTCTTTGAAAAAAGTGCAAAGGTGGCAATACTTTTGGCCACAACTGTAAATATATGTGTATATATATATATATATATATATATATATATATATATATATATATATATATATATATATATATATATATATAATATATATATATATATATATAACTGTAAGAAATAGTAGAAACTCCAAAGTACGAGCAGGGCGTCTCATTTGTATTGAATAAATAATCGTTAGATTAAATAAGACGCGGACGTAGCTTCAGGACGTCGATCTTTAATTGTCGACAAGCTTTCGACCAACAAAGGTCGTCCTCTGAGTCTACAAAAACAGCAGGTATGTATATCAGTCAAGTATGTATGTTGATATGTGTGTGAGATGTGTGATGTGTGTAGAAAATGCATACAGAAGGAAGAGCCACGCCAAAGTTCACTCACCAGCCCCAAGTTCAACGGAAGTGACCGTTTGCGTTACAGTTAGGGTGCACGTGCATATACAAATATAGAGATATACATACATAAACACACAAGCATATATTCATATCCCATTTATATTCATATAATATATTTATATATTTATATAAATGACATATAAAGGTAGAATGAATGACTGAATGAATGAATGATGAATGAATGAATGAATGAATGAATGGGTTACGGTTAACAATTTGATTGGGTTGATGTGGGAACATGCTTTAGTCATCAAAATTTATGCCATGAGGG
>NC_136261.1:155752806-155772806 GCF_964187855.1 Myxine glutinosa | reverse complement strand
CGAGCTATGTGAAAGGAATGGAGATTGCCTTCAGTTTGATTAGCCTTCCAAGAGGCGAAGGCAAGTTGTTTCAAGTCAACTGCCTCACCACAAGATTCAGTGTACCACGGACGGGAAGAAGGGTATGCCAACTGACGACGAGATGGGATAATTCTGTGCACGAGAGAGAGCAATTTACTTTGGAAGAATTCCCAAGATGAGTGGATGTCAAAGGCAGTAGAGATGGGAGACCAGTCCAGATGTTTGATGGCTGCTTGAAGACTGTGCCAGTCGGGCTGAGTGAAATGCCAGACTCGTTCACCCTGATGAGGCTCTCTGAGAATGGCCAGAGAGATGTCCACTTTAACAAGCAAATGATCAGATGAACCGATTGGAGCCGAAGAATAGCAGCAGACATTTGCAGGGAAGTTAGTCATAACCAAGTCTAGAAGAGAAGATGCTCCATTGACTGAGATCTAGGTAGGGAAATTGACATATTGTGTCAGTCCCAGTTGGTTGCAGAAGTCCTTTGCTGAGGTGACCTGGCTGGTGAGAGATGTACCCACGCCCATCCAGCTGGCATGATGACGGTTGAAGTCGCCACATATGAGGAAGAGAGAGTTGGGATGAGTGGAAAGAAGTTAGTCCATGTTGTCAGACAGCGAGATGTAAATGGAATCGTCACTGTTTGGAGGACGGTACAGAACACATATGAACAAAAGCTGGGAGCCGGGGGTAAGCCGTAGCCTGGGGGTAGGGTGGAGAGAGGGCATTGCAGGGAGAGTGAGGAAGATAGTTTTTGATAAAGATAGCAACCCCACCACCAGGACGGGGCTCAGGTCTATCAAACAGAGGAGGGAGTAACCAGGAAGAGATATTAAGGAATCAGAGACATCTTGGAGGAAAGTTTCTGTGAAGCAGATTAAGTCTGGTTTGTCAGAAGCAACCTGTATGGAGAGATCAATCGGGTTTGAGCGAAGGCCTCGGATGTTTGAGGTCCATACCATTAAGGAAGAGGGAGGGGAGCATCGGGTACAGGACAGGGGAGGTGAGGGGTAGGGTAAGATTAGGGGTGAGAGGGGGAGGTAGGGAGAGCTATTGATAGTGTGTCAGAAATTGCAGAAGAGCTAGGACAAAGGGAAGGATGAGGAGGACAAAAGGTTTGATAGTGATGGGATGAGGCACGGGGAGGCGTTGTTTGAGGAGGTGGGGGGAGCGGGGGGCAAAGCGAAGTAGAAGGTTGGAGGAGATGGAAGGGAGAGAAAGTGGGGAGGAGGCAGCTTTAAGGAGGAGAGGGGAGAATTGGAGAAAGATGGTAGGGGTGGGGGTGAGTTTTGAAGGGGAGGGGTGGGGGTGAGTTTTGAAGGGGAGGGGTGGGGGGAGAGTTTTGAACGGGGTAGGGTGTGGGGGGGGGGGTTTGAAGGGGAGGGGAAGATTAGAAGGGGTGGCAAGGGGGGGGGGGATTGGAGGGGAGGGGTGAGGAGGGAGTTTAGGAGGAGAGGAGCAAGGGGGGAGTTTCGGAGTGGAGGAGGAGTTTAAAAAGTGGACGATTAATGACAAACGAACATTTATTACAAACTGGGTTTATTGTGATTTTCAAGTCAGAGATCCGTTTGAAAACGTTAGAGGAGGGGTAGAATGAAAGTACGTTTCGTGAACGGAGAAAGGAAGAACTGCAAGAGATTGAATCTTTTTTTTTGAAATGGAATGATTTGACGAGGAAATTGAAAAAAGCCTTTTAAGTAGGAAGAACAGCGTATTGTAATATACCACTGAATAAAACACTGCAGGGGAAAGTTTTAACATATTTAAGTTATAGTTAAACAAAACCATGAAAAACTGTCTCGGAAAAATCCCTGAAGTGAGGGCGTGGATCTGAGAAAGAAGGAGAAAGGGTTGAATGAGTATTGTGGAAACTAGAATTGGAAAGGTGATTAACGGCTGGAAAGGTTGAAGAAAAAGGAGATAAAGGGGGCGGGGCGAGACAACACGAAAGTGGTCGTGGGCAGGGACCGCGAGGAGGAAAGGAAATAATTTCATGTTTATTTTTTTTTTGGTATTTAAAACGTCAGACAAAGGGTAAAATGTTCGGGGGAGGTAGGGGGAGAAAAGAAAATCAAAGAAAAAGCAATACAGCGAAGAAAATAACTTAAGTTTACAAAATACCGACGGGGAGAGGGAAGCCTCGAGGGACCAGGCCGCGCACGTGGTGCAAACACAAAATGACTAATTATACACAAGTTTGCAAGAATTACAAACTAAGACTAACTAGAAACACATACATAGTTAAATAACCAGTGGAAATTTGAGAAAGACACGAATGGGAAAATACTTAACTTTGATGACGTAGAGAGCTCGAAGGACACTTCCTTGCCGGAGTTGTCTGAAAATTAAAGATCGACTGTCTTGAAAGTACGTCGACTACTTATTTAATTTCTTCCGATGAGAGAGATATATATATACAGACTTGGCATTTAATATGGAATTTTTTTTTTCCTTGACTTGGGTTTACTTTGTTAACTCAGGAAAAAAATCTGGTGAATTTATTTTACACTTTGGTGATTTATTTGTTAAAAGAACCATGTCACTGATCGTCTGTCGCAGCAAGAAGTCAACAACAGGATTATATCACAGGTGGCGTGGCAAAATGTACGGACAGGTGCATTTGATGATTGGCTTCACAGTCGGGTATACAAGGGTTGTTGCGTTCTGTATTAGTGGAAAACAACTGCTGCACGTCTCCAAAAGTTATTGCCGCTTCCTCTGGAGATGGTCTGTCAACTCGACAATGCTGTTTGTCATGGAGTGGTGGCTTTACGAAATTACGGCATGAAACAGCGTGCTATTGCTCGGCAGTATGGCATCACTCAAGGTCAGGTGTCAAAGATGCTGAAACGAAATGCTCAGAGGGGTGTCCCTACTCCAATATCGAGGCCAGGACATCCCCGCAGAACCACAAGGAGGGATGATCGCCAGCTGCACCGGTTAGTCCGCAATAGCCGTACCAAGTCAGCTAATTGGCTTAGGGCTGAGTGGCAGCAACTGACAAATGTGTCTTTATCCAGAAGGCTAGTCAACCAACGACTGGTTCAAGCAGGCTATCGTGCCAGGCATCCCCTGAGAAAGCCACGCCTGACCAGACAACACCACCAGCGCCGATTGCAGTGGGCCAGAGAGCACCGTCAATGGCAGCCAGGACACTGGAATCATGTGATCTTCAGTGACGAGTCTAGATTTCTGGTCTATCGTCAAGATGGCCGCGTCCGAGTGCGCAGACAAGTGCATGAAGCCTACAACAAAGATTGTGTAGTGCCAAGAGTCCAAGCTGGAGGTGGTGGGGTTACCGTTTGGGCTGCTTTTCATGCAGGGGGCAAAAGTGACCTGGTTGTTCTGAATGGAAACCTGAACCAGTTCAAGTACAGGGCCATTCTGGAAGAAACATTGCTTCCATTTTCTCGTGCAGCCTTTCGAGGAAACTTTGTCTTCCAAGATGAAAATGCACGGCCTCATCGTGCTCGCATGATCCAACACTTTCTTGCTGACCATGGTGTAGAGCATATGGAGTGGCCTGCCATGTCCCCGGATATGAATCCGATAGAGAACTTGTGGGCAGAATTAACGCGTCAAATCCACCACTTGGACCAGCAGTCGATCTCTGTGCGTGAATTGCAGCAGGCTGTTGTCACTGCATGGCAAGCGATTCCTGTCCAAACCTTGGCAAATCTCGTGAACAGCATGCCTCAACGTGTACGTGCTCTCCTGAATGCTCGTGGGGGTTACACGAAGTACTGAACTGTAATTTTACTGTCCGTAATCCCAGTCGTAATTTAACTTTTGTTTTTGTTAAAAAAAAATTTGGCTAATGTGCAAAATAGAGATACTTCTGGAAAACGCACAGAAGTTTAACACAGTACTGTCCATGAATTGAGTTCGATATCGGTTTACATCACTTTCAAGGATCAATTTATTTGTTTCGAAATGTCAAATGTGGTTTTTGTCCCCCGTCGCACAGCGGAGCGAAAGGGGGACTATGGTTTTCCCCTCCGTCTGTGTGTCCGTCCGTGCGTGTGTGCGTGCGGGCATGTGTGCGGGCGGGCGTGTGTGTGTGCGTGCGTAAGCGAAGGACCGTATTCGAATTTGGTGTGGGTGCAACCCACGTCAAAATCCAAGATGGCCGCCGCCATGTATGTCTGATGCCATGTATGTCTGAACCTTGTGAGCTGAATATCTTCAAAAATAAGCGAAGTACCAACTTCTAATCTGGTGTGTGGCTGTATCTCGGCACAAGCAAGAATGCTGTTTAAAATTGGGTTGCCACGTGAAAATCCAAGATGGCCACCGCCGTGTATGTCTGAACCTTGTGAGATGAATATCTTGAAAAATAAGCTAAGTACCAACTTCTAATTTGGTGTGTGGGTGTATCTCGGCATAAGGAAGAACGCTATTGAAAATTGGGTCGCCACGTCAAAATCCAAGATGGCCGCCGCCATGTATGTCTGAACCTTGTGAGATGAATATCTTGAAAAATAAGCGAAGTACCAACTTCTAATTTGGTGTGTGGGTATATCTCGGCATAAGGAAGAAAGCTATTGAAAATTGGGTCGCCACGTCAAAATCCAAGATGGCCACCACCATATATATGTCTGAACCTTGTGAGCGAAATATCTCGAAAAATAAGCGAAGTACCAACTTCTAATCTGGTGTGTGGTTATATCTAGGTACAAGGAAGAACGCTATTGAAAATTGGGTCGCCACGTCAAAATCCAAGATGGCCGCCGCCATGTATGTCTGAACCTTGTGAGCAGAATATCTTGAAAAATATGCGATGTACCAACTTCTAATCTGGTGTGTGGGTGTATCTCGGCATAAGGTAGAACGCTATAGAAAATTGGGTTGCCACGTCAAAATCCAAGATGGCCACCTCCATGTATGTCTGAACCTTGTGAGTGAAATATCATATCATAGCATGTTTTCTGCGTCTTCCACTTTGTCAACTCACATCACTTCCCCGACGGGGGACCGAGGCATAACGCTTGTTGTTTCTTTTAAAGGTCACATTAACAAAATCTAGAATAATTTCGACATAATTCCAATGAACTTTTGGTTCGAAGACATCTTGAAAAGTAAGTTCACCCCCACAAAAAAAGATTCCATATTAAATGCCAAGTCTGTATATATATATATATACACATATATACACACAGTGCCTCTAGAAAGTCTACACCCACTTTCAAATTTTTCACCTTTTGTTGCCTTTACCTGAAATTAAATTGCATTACATCAGACTTTTTACACCTTTATTTACACCGTAACCCACAAATTCCAAGTGAAAAACAAATTCTACAAATTTCAGAAAATTAATTAAAAATACAATTACTAGAATATTGTTACGTTTGTAGGGGGGTAGGCAGTGATTACTTTTGTCCAGGTAGATTTGTATAGATTAGTGTGCTCCGATTGTCATGAAGAAGAAAAACCACCATGTAATAAGTCGGGATCCGGTAGACCGTGTGTTTGGATTAAGGTGTATCTTCGTCCCCATTAGGATGAGTGGGGCATGTTAACTAGCTTAGGGAATAAGGGTTAATTAATTCCTTGTATGTTGTTCCCTCTGTGATTTATCCCTATGTCCGTTATGGCACCGCATTAGACACTCGTTAAAATTGCGCATTTAATGGCACTCAATAATAAAACATACCGAAAGCCAGGACGTTGAGCCCTCCCGCTAACAACCCCGACTTGGGAGGCAAACAGTACGGGCAGGCCGAGGCCACGCCCCGAGGAGCCGTGATTGGCTAGGGTTCTTGATTGAAGGGAAGGACGAGTAAGAAGGGACTCGCTGATTGGCGAAGGAAAGGACGAGTAAGAAGGGACTCGCTGATTGGAGAGCCTGAATGATAAAAGAACACACTGGCGGACATTTTGTCTCTCTCCTCTTCACTTCGCTCTCTTTTCTTCTCTTCGCTGCTCTTCGCTTCACTCTGCTCTCTGCGTCTGGTCTGGATTGCGGCAGTCGGCATTCATCTCTCTCGTTCTGGACAATAAAGCGAACGATTGTCCTTGGACGACGGGCTCCAGGAAGCGATCGGACTGACGGTATTTGGAGACACCACTGATGGACATGCATAGGCAGCGGCAGAGCCGCGGACCTAGGGCTGCAGTTTCCCACCAAAGATGATGAAGACAGGCACGGCTGGAGGAACGAGCAGTACGTGACCCGTTCGATTCGTGTCTGAGGCCTGTTGCGCGCCAGCAGGCTCGGCCTAGTGAACGAGGGCGCACGGAGGCCTTGCAGCATGGGAGCGGGCGGTTCCCGCCAATGCCCCGGACGATTTTGACGATCCCTGACGAGACCCCACCAGTGATCAGAGTTAAGTGCATCCACACACACATTATTTTCAGTTATCTTTCGTTTCAAGTCTGTGGGGACGTCCTTATTTAGGAAATTATTTGAACGTGCGTTTCTTTGTTACCGGCATTTCTTTCAATAAAACATGTTTCTTTTTGTACATTTTAAATCCAAGGTTTGGAGACTGCCGGTGGGATCCGTGCAGGCAAGTGCCTTTCAGCATCCTCCTCCTCCTCCTCCCATTCCTTCTCCCAACCCCCCACCCCACCCGTGTATTAACTCCGCCACACATTTGAACTGAACACTTCGGAGTAACAGCTTGTTCGGCTATACGTTAATTGGAAAGATTTTAATCGCCAGGAACACGACAATTTCTTGGTTGGATAAGTGTCCACCCCCTTGAGTAATACTGGGTGGAAGCACCCTTGACAGTAATTACAGCTGTGAGTCTGTTGGAATAGGTCTCTACCAACTTTACACACCTTGATTGGGCAATATTTCCCCATTCTTCTGTACAAAACTGTTCCAGCTCTGTCAAGTTGCATGGGGAGTGTTTATGGACAGCAATTTTAAGTCATGCCACAGATTTCGATTGGATTTAGGTCGGGGCTTTGACTGGGCCACTCAAGAGCATTGATCTTTTTGTTCCATAGCCAATCCAGTGTAGCTTTGTCTGTGTGCTTCCGGTCATTGTCATGCAGAAAGGTGAACCCTTCCCAATTTCAGCTTTCTTGCAGAGGGCAGCACAGTTTCCTCTGGGGTTTTTCTGTATTTTGCTCCATCCATTTTTTCTTCTATCCTGACAAGTGCCCCAGTCCCTGCTGATGAGAAACATCCCCACAACATGATGCTGCCACCACCATGCTTCACATTAGGGATGGTGTTCTTTGGGTGGTGTGGTGTGCTGTGTTGGGTTTGTGCCAAATGTAACGTTTTGCATTTAGGCAAAAAAATTCCCTTTGTTTCGTCAGACCACAAAACATTTTGCCACATGGCTTCAGAATCTCTGGGGTGGTTTTTTTGCTTACATCAAACGGGATTCAAGGTGGGCTTTTTTGAGTAATGGCTTCCTTCTTGCCACCCTACCAAACAGTACAGACCAAACTTGTGGAGTGTTTGGGATATTGTTGTCACATGCACACAGTGACCAGTTTTTGCCATAAAGGCCTGGAGCTCTTTCAAAGTTGCCATTGGTTTCTTGGTGGCCTCTATGATCAGTCTCCTCCATTCTTGGTCATCCAGTTTGAAGGGATGGCCTGATCTAGGCAGCATCTTGGTGGTACCCTACACCTTCCACTTCTTCATGATTGTCTTGATTGTGCTCCAAGGGATATTCAAGGCCTTTGAAATATTTATACCCATCCCCTGATCTGTGCCTTTCCACAACTTTATCCCAGAGGTCTTTTGAAATCTCATTGGTGCTCATGGTTGAGTCTTTGCTGTGCAATGCACTACCCAGCAGAGGAAACCCAGAGGAACAGCTGATTCTATTGAGAAATTATCAGTCACTACAATTTAACACAGGTGGAGGCCAATTAACTTACTGTGTGATTTTGAAGGTGATTGGTTACACCACACTGATTCTCAGATCTACTCTAATCTCTATACCCCAGTGAGGCTTTGCTTGTTTTATTTTGTTCTAGCAGGAGTGCCCGGCTTTGCCCCGTGCTGTTCTATTCTTGTTGGCATTTTGATGAAATAAATTCTTTTTTCTTTTTTTGTGGGAGCTTAAAACTTCTCCACACCGACTGAGGAATGGGGCCGGGGATCATTTAATACCGTATTACCTTTCACATAGTGACAGTCTTAGGCACTATTGAGTGATTAACAAAAAAAAAAAAATATATATATATATATATATTGAACTTTTTTTTTTCCCAGACATTTTCTTTTTGCCTAAAAGTTACTGATGAACTGAAGATTTTGAAAATCCATTTGGCCAACTCGAAGAAAAATGACGACACAGAAAAAACATCTCTTAGAGTATAGATGAATGGATAGGGGAAAAAAATGTTGAAATTAACTCTGTGATACAAAAAGACAGATTTTAATCTGATTAAAGTTTTTATTTATTTATTTTGTATTATTATTTTAATCCATTTCACATGACATTAGCCTGGTGTTTGGCTTGATGGTTAAGGTGGCTGGCTGATATATCAAGGTCCTGAATTCAAGCCTCTGTCATGTCGTTGAATTAACTCCAGGTGGGTCGACTTAGCCTGTCATCCTTCTGGGGTCAGCAAAATGGGCACCAGCTTACTGGGAAGAATGAGCCATTCAGGTATCGTGCGTCGGAGTGGCGACCCGTCCTGGATTATGCCCAATAGCCTAGGAAACTGCTTTGGCAGCCTCATGCATCTGAAGATACAAAAGGACTGGTGTTCTTCTTCTTCACATGACATTAATCCTAAGCAATTTCATATTTTTCTTACATAATGCACTTTTTGTTCAGAAGCCAAATCTCAAAGCACTTTACAAAGAAGGAGGAGATAAGACGAGTGCAATTAATAAAAAGCAAGGGTACAAAAAATGATTTGAGGAGGCAATTGTAAACCTTAATTTGAGGCTGTGCAATTGTTTGGAGGCAATTTCGTAACAAAATGCCAAAACTAAAATGAATCAGAATGATAGTCGTCTTTTGTATGCAGCAGAAGGTTGCAGGGCAGCATAATTAGCTGAGGGTGCGGCAGTGCCCCCTTTACATTAGGGAAGGAATCTGGCTTGGTGCCAGTAATAGCTCACCTACCCTTCACGGAGAACACCATGGAATTCTTTAACATCCAACAACGAATGCTGGTAGATGGGATGCCTGTTTTAATTGCCCATCCGATCGACGGCGCACACATTGATGAATTGCCCTGCCTAAAACACCAGATTCGTTTATAGCTGGGTCGGGATTCAAGCCCAGGCTAGCCCAGCTTAGAGGTGAGTGCACGTACCTTGAGACCATCCTGTCAGCCCAGAATGATGATGATAAAAGGAGACAAAAGTAATGATCAAAATTAATGGTAGAGCAGGAAATTAAAATATAGGTCTAATAGAACAGCCAAAAGAGGAAGTAAAACGAGAGTTAACTAGAACAATGTGACTGTGTCGCCAATATGCCTCTGCGTAGTCTCTGCCCATGACAACGGGTAGATGTCCTCGTTCACTGTCCTAAAAATAAACAAGTTTGATTTAAATCCCTTCAGCTGTTTTCAAGTATCACATTTTCACCAGCCATGGCAGGTTTCGCATCGATTGGTGAAGTGGTTTCAGAGAAGAGATTTTTTAAAAATATCAGCTTTCAAGCTAATATGGCTTCCACACCACGTGACATATGACTTTAAAAAATGTACACCAAACATATGTATGGGTAGGGGTCATATATATATATATATATATATATATATATATATATATATTGTTACAGACGCGGCTTTTAGATGTTATATTGACCGAGCGGTGGTGTATTTAACCGCGTCCGAACAGTTACTCCCCGATTAAAACCCGATTCCACCCGACGTTGACCAGATCGCCCCACAGATATTCAATCGGGAAATCTCTAAAGCGACCGAAAGAGAATGAAAAAGAAGAAGAAGAATACGGAGGAAGAACAGATTTTATTATACACACACAAGCAATGGATGGAAGAAGCAGTAACACAGCGAATCGTTAACTTACACTATTCATTTTTACTTAGCCCCAAGACAACGAGTAGGACAGGACGTTCACACTTACACAGGGGATAATGCAGGCAGGTAAGGCTTGAGGTGGATTGCTTGAGAGGGAGGCAAAGTCGGGAGGCCGCAGCTCACAATTCCTCGCGGTTTTGGCGGGAAACCCTCCGTCGTGTATCCACTGCGGTAGACGTCACGCGCTGGTTCGGCACACCTGCTCCTCTTCTTGGGGTGGGGCCGTCTCCCTCCTTTCAGCGCGTCTCTCCAAAGCTGGTTTCCTTGCCGAGTACCTCTCCTCTTTGGCTTGGAGCGTTTCGCATCTCACCTCTTGGTGCAGTCTCTTTGCTCATCTCCCAAGGCCTCTCCAAGTCATCTCCAAGGCCTCTCTCAAGTCATCTCCAAGGCCTCTCTCAAGTCATCTCCCAAAGCAGTCCCTTACAGTCGCTTTTATCACCTCGAGCGAAATCAAGCCGCCGACTCCGAGGGCACGCCTACCGGGTCGCTCACCGCGGTGTTGATTGGCTGTTAGGGCTGGTTCACTCTTTCCCTCTTATGACGAGGTGGAGACACGCCTTTCTTCCTCAAACCTACCTCGTGGCCAATGGTGGTTTGAAGAAAACCACCCAAATTGCGGAAGGCAATTGGAAGGGAGGTTTTGGGGAAATTGGAAGGGCCTACGCTTATTTTGTTTGATACAATGCAAAGTCAATCTAGTGGGAAACACATATTTAGCCTACATAGAATAAGGAAATACACTATTTAAAAGATATATCGTGACCTGCGTGTAAGTTTCATGGAATTAACTAGGAGGCCGACTGCGACCATTATTTACATTAACAGGGTGTTACCGTACCTTTTGTAACGTTCACATTGTAACGTTTTCACATTCGTTACACTTCCTCCAAAATTGTTACACTTCTCAAAAACCGTTACACTTCTCAAATTCGTTACACACTTCTCAAAATCGTTACACTGCACCCTCCTTTCTTCAGGGACGTGCTCGGGCCTATTAAACTTTAACTTAGTGTGACACGTAGGTGTAATTCCCTCTACAATTAACCTGACCCTGAGTGTGACAATTTTAAAACACAAATAAGTATGTCCCCCTATTGCATTGCATCCTGTCTAACAGACTCAAGCCCACAGCTAACCGAATTACGGAATTATTCTCAAACTATACATTTACGGTGGGGAGCATTATTTACAATGACGTGATTTCTTATTTACAACGCAACCCAGGACCTGTGTTTTTTTTTTTTCTTTTCTTTTTAGGGAACAAGAGAAAGAAATTCCTGTTGGGAGGGAGGAGACAGCACGCATTGCATCGATGCACCAGTACCAGTACCACCAAAGCACCCAAAAGCACCAAACACCACAAAGCACCACAAAGCACCCAAAAGCACCATCCGGTGCGCAGTCACCATGGTTCATAATAAACACAACAAAACAACTGGTGGTGGTCTTCTCTTTCTCTGCTGGGCCGATGTTCTTCCCGACGTCTTCTGGCTTCATGCGGCCTAGTTGGAAGTAATAAAAAGCACAACTTGTGTCCATTTTTATTTAGGGCCTCAGGGGCCAACTAAGGGTGGTCCACCTGTTTGGCATAGGTGCCACCTTACCGAGGTCCGCAAGCAAGATTCCCTGGCCACTATGGCCTGTCTCCAACAGAGGTGCCCTGCCCCAGAACCTGGGGTCCATCAAGTGGTACTTGGCCGCAGAACAGCGGTCCATACAGTGGTACATCAACGCAATGCATGCTGGTTCTGGGAATCTCGGGCGCACAATGGCCACCTCACGCACGCTCCCATCGGCACCCAATGGCGCACAGGTCATGTGGGAGACAAAAGAAAGACAATTGAGCGAGGGGTAAGGTCACAAGGGTACACGTCAATAAGGCAATGCAAGGTGAAATGCGTACGGAGGGCGAAGTGAGAAAGCTCGTCCCTACCGTACGTCACCCCCCTGTCACCTACCCTACCCTTACCCCATATGTACAAAAATCTACCCATTTACAAATTCGTCACTACTGTCACGTCTTCCCCATATTTCCCCTATACCAAATTCGTCTCCACAATCCCTTTACTTCAAAATTTGCCATCACCAATTCATCATCAATCCTCATAAGGAGGGAGAGATGGAATTACGCACAATGTCACACCCACGTCATGATGCGTCTCACAATCCAAACATTTGCATCATAAAAAATAATCAAAACATGGCATGGTGTGGAGTACCTGTCACCTCAGGTGAGTGGATGCAGATGGTGCGAGGAGATCCTTCATCCTAACTATTTTCTAAATGACTTTAACACACTTTACACTACCCGGGGTCTTTCCCTGCCAATCCATTGGCCAACTTACACTATGGGTTCTAATAACCAATTCCCATTGACCAAACTGTGGTGCTTCTCCATTTGGGGTCTCACTCCCCCGATTCATCTCCCGGTGCTCTAGCACAATTTCTGGGCTGCGACGTGTACCTCTCCCAACAGGTCTACCCACCTGCACACCTCCACCACTGTAGTTGCCACCCGAGCTTACCTAGCTCCTCACCCTAACCTAACTAACTGGGGACAGCCCCTCTCCTGGCTCTGTCACCCCATGGTGCCCTCTGGCACTGGGCTACCCGGGTCCGTCCTCCGGATCCTCGGGCCCCATCCACAACAACTACTACCGGCTCCCAGAGCCCACCTGCGGCCTCACCTGGCCGACATCCTCACAGTGGTGGAGTGCCCAAACCAACTACACACACTAACAGGCTACACGCCCAGCCATTTCCACAACACTAATGCACCCATCCACATACCATTCTGCCACCCGCACCACAGATGCCAATCCCCAACCACAATTTACCTGTACCCTCTACCTAACACTTACACTACCCGCCCCGGGTATCCGTGATGGGGGTCCACTCTTCCCCCATTCACACCTTCGCACCATCCACTCCACTCCACAATTTCCACCATTCTCACTCCATGACCATCCATTCCAATACTCCAGATATTCCACACTACCATTTATTCCACACAGCCACATACACCTGTTGTTGCACACCTGTGCCCTCACACCTGGTGCCACCTGCACCCTCCTTTCTTCCTGGACCATTTGGTCAACACAACACGCAATCACCACTACTCCCTCATACACTGCTCCACACACCTGTTCAGTTGCACACCTGTGCAATCACACCTGTTCCATTCTCACCTGTTCAATCCTCACACACACGGCATCATCTCAGCTAACTACTCCCCTCTGAAACTTGCGCTTCCCAGTCGTCCCTTTAAACTATTGCGCTCCCACGTCATTATCATCCACACTAAACTACCTGAGTCCCCACTACAGGTATCAGTCACTAACTAACCTTAACGTTACCTAATGTCATCTTCGCTAGATCCCTACAATTATCCAAGCCCTCCCTGGCTCGGTTGTCATAGCCACCCCATAAACTATTGCGCATTTGCCCCCACCTGTGAGGGATGGTGGATTTGCCATCCATACACATCGGGGGTCTCTCACTATCAATTTTGTTCGTCCAGATTCCAACCAATTCAAAAATTTTCCATTTACTGCCAATTCTACTCACTTTTCTAAATTTCGTTTTAAATCACTATCACTATCACCCTCACCCGTCTACTTATTACATCCTCTCGGTGCGCCAATTCACGTCTACAGCCCGGCTTCGTACAGCCGAGCAATGAACGCGGATTCTTTTGTGCCGGCGGCTGGATGCGTCCCGCATTCGGGGCAGGGGCGGGGGCTTACCCGGGCCGAGATCCCACGCACCACCTCGGCGTGGAGCCATCCAATGTCCCGATCTCGACCTGCCGGCACCTCTCAACAAAACGTGGTCGCCATAACGACCCTTCCTATCCAGCTGCCCGCTCCGCCTAGTGGAGCCCGGCCGCGGCCGTTCCACGCGAGGCCCAGCGTGGATCGCGCACGGCGGTCCTTTCGAACCTGCCGTGGCTCGGATCCCCGCTGGTTCTCGCGGCACGCGAAGCCCGGCACGCACCGAGGGCCCGATTCGGCTATAAGTCGTTCTAACCTCTAGCCTGGTTACCGTCGACGCTTCACCTGGATTCTTACAAGCATACGCTACCCCTTTCTTGCTCATACATGCAGCTGTTCCCATTCTCCTCGTACCTTTCCTTACACACCTCGGTACACTCATTCCGCTCGCCGACTTGGTCACACACCTGACCACCGAACACTTTGGCACACATTCGTTGGTCGCACACCTCACCAACACACCTCTTCGCGCCCCCTCCTCGGTCACTTCCTCTGTGACAATTACAGGTGTGCTCTCATTCGCACACCCAACCACGTGCCTCACTACCAACTCAAATGTGCCTTCCCACACACGCTCTACCATTCCAGGTGTGCATCCTTCCATTCCAGGTGTGCATCCTCGCTCACCTGTCACAACCAACTCACGCTCCTTGTCACTCTCACTACTCTCACCACTACTCTTGACAACGCACTCTTTCCTCATGCACCTGTCCGTTACACACCTTTCTCGCGCACACTCTCCCGTTACACCCTCTGTAACACTCACCACAGACGTACACTTTCTCGTTACATCCTCTGTAACACTCACCACAGGTGTACACTCTCTCGTTACTTCCTCCGTAACACTTACCACACCGCGCTTCCATGTACCCCCTCGCACACGCGCTTCGACCAACTCACTCTTGACAGCACACTCACTCCTTGGCGTGCACTTTTTCCTCACACACCCCATGGTCGGACATTCTCGCACACCTCTTTTTTCGCACACCTGACCTGTCACACACTTCACCAACGGCCTTTCACGAACACCCGGATCCAAAGCAACCCCCAAGCCGACTGAAGCTTTCCTCACATCATATACATTGCCACTCACCTCCGTACTTCGTCGTCGCACCTCCTCTGCCACCTGCAAACTTTTTATTTGGTTAGTGAGCATCACATTATGAGTTGAGCACCGACCTTGTACATATTCCATTACCTCCTCCTGGATTTCTCTCTTAGTTTCTGTCCGTCCCTTCTTAATTTCACTCACCTCTTCTTCCACTTCCTCTAGTTTTTGTTTAACCTCTTTTATTTCTCGGTGCGTCTCCTCAAGTTCGTCCTCTAGGGCTACCGTGACCATCTCTATGTGCATCCTCACCTGCCGGTCCTTTGTCTCCATTATCTCTGTCACCTCGTCCACCCTCATTGTCAGTTCCTCCCGTACCATCTGACATTGCCTCTGTGTCGCTATCAAGTCATTTTTAATTTCTTTTTGTGTCGCCTTTAACCCTCCGAGTACTGCAGTGTTCCTTTGAACCTGCTCCACTAACTTCGTTTGTCCCTCTGTCAGCTGTTCCACCTCCTCCGTCAGATCTTCTATTCCCCCTTGTAACTTAGCCGTATTATTTCTCACCTCTTTCTCCATACGCTTCTCCCTTCGCTTTACCTCCTCGCGTAGCCCCGAAACCTCCTCACTTACCCCTCGTCGTATTTCCTCCATCTCTTTTGTAGATGCCACCCTCATCTGTCCCAATTCATCCCTCTGAGCATCCAGTTTGGTTTCTACCCCGATTTTCACCTCCTCTATCTGCTCTCCCATTTGTTTGATTTCCCTGGCAGATTGTTCCCCTATTTCCCGCAATTTGTCCTCCATCCTATTTTCTAACCCCATTAACCCATTTTTCACCCCCTCTAACTGATTCTCCTGGGCAGCCATTCTGTTTTCCACCCCTGTTAACCCATTCTTTACCTCTTTTATCCCGTTGTCTAACCCCTCAAAATTATTGTCTACCTTCTCACCGGTACCCCTCGCTTCGTCCCTCATTACCCCCATTTGGTTTCCCATTACCCCCAATTGGTTTCCCATTACCCCCATTTGGTTTCCCATTTCTCTTCGCTCTCGGGTGGACTTATCATTTTGGGCATCCATTTTTGCCATCATTTGGATCATAAAGACTCGCATGTACTCTGGCATCTCTGGCTCGGCTGCCGCGACCATGGGCGTGGCTAAATTTGGTGCCGCTGTAACCACGTGCGCGAGAGCGCCATTTTGTGCACCTGATACCCCCTCAACCGCCTCCTCATTGCTCTCCTCCTCCCTTTCTTTCCCTAAGTCCTGGGTTACCCCTAACCCGTCTATTTCCCCCACCGACATCCGATCGCCTTGATTGTCCATGGCGCGATCTCAAAATTCGGGTTTTATATTTTCATAAAACAAAATCAAATTTCGCCGTTATAATTTCGAGCGCGTGAAACGCGCTCCGGATCGAATTCTACTTCCCAACACCAATTGTTACCCTAATGGTACAATTGGTGTTCCAAAATTTGGGCCTAACAAATTTAGTCCCAGGTCCGAATCCCACTCCTGACACCAAATGTTACAGACGCGGCTTTTAGATGTTATATTGACCGAGCGGTGGTGTATTTAACCGCGTCCGAACAGTTACTCCCCGATTAAAACCCGATTCCACCCGACGTTGACCAGATCGCCCCACAGATATTCAATCGGGAAATCTCTAAAGCGACCGAAAGAGAATGAAAAAGAAGAAGAAGAATACGGAGGAAGAACAGATTTTATTATACACACACAAGCAATGGATGGAAGAAGCAGTAACACAGCGAATCGTTAACTTACACTATTCATTTTTACTTAGCCCCAAGACAACGAGTAGGACAGGACGTTCACACTTACACAGGGGATAATGCAGGCAGGTAAGGCTTGAGGTGGATTGCTTGAGAGGGAGGCAAAGTCGGGAGGCCGCAGCTCACAATTCCTCGCGGTTTTGGCGGGAAACCCTCCGTCGTGTATCCACTGCGGTAGACGTCACGCGCTGGTTCGGCACACCTGCTCCTCTTCTTGGGGTGGGGCCGTCTCCCTCCTTTCAGCGCGTCTCTCCAAAGCTGGTTTCTTTGCCGAGTACCTCTCCTCTTTGGCTTGGAGCGTTTCGCATCTCACCTCTTGGTGCAGCCTCTTTGCTCATCTCCCAAGGCCTCTCCAAGTCATCTCCAAGGCCTCTCTCAAGTCATCTCCAAGGCCTCTCTCAAGTCATCTCCCAAAGCAGTCCCTTACAGTCGCTTTTATCACCTCGAGCGAAATCAAGCCGCCGACTCCGAGGGCACGCCTACCGGGTCGCTCACCGCGGTGTTCATTGGCTGTTAGGGCTGGTTCACTCCTTCCCTCTTATGACGAGGTGGAGACACGCCTTTCTTCCTCAAACCTACCTCGTGGCCAATGGTGGTTTGAAGAAAACCGCCCAAATTGCGGAAGGCAATTGGAAGGGAGGTTTTGGGGAAATTGGAAGGGCCCACGCTTATTTTGTTTGATACAATGCAAAGTCAATCTAGTGGGAAACACATATTTAGCCTACATAGAATAAGGAAATACACTATTTAAAAGATATATCGTGACCTGCGTGTAAGTTTCATGGAATTAACTAGGAGGCCGACTGCGACCATTATTTACATTAACAGGGTGTTACCGTACCTTTTGTAACGTTCACATTGTAACGTTTTCACATTCGTTACACTTCCTCCAAAATTGTTACACTTCTCAAAAACCGTTACACTTCTCAAATTCGTTACACACTTCTCAAAATCGTTACAATATATATATATATACACAAAGAATTAAGTTAAGCACCCCCCCCGTTTTTGTACAACCTCGCACATTACAAGTTTGTTGTCGTCAAAACAGTGTAATATACCCATGTTATTGCTATATTTTCTGGAGAAGTGATATTATGGTCACATAAAAACATAACAATCATGCCGTTTTCAATATTTTATTCTGAATAATTTAAGGTGAAATTTTTTGGGAATTTTAGGCATATTTTCACCTCAATTTAAGTATGGAGCTATAGGTCCATCACGGACAGTGTGGATGACGTTTATGTTTTCTAACGTACAGTCATTGTTCTGAGAAGACCTCTAGCGATCTTTGCGTCAATAACGTGTGTAGGACCCACGTGATCGGATCACTGACTCAACCCTACGTCTCATAGACCCTGTAAGCCGTCGTATGCGTTGCTGTGGCAGGTTGTTCCATTCCCGATGTAATGCACGTTCCAATTCATCCAGATTGGCTATTGGAGGGACCATCTTCGCAATTTGTCGTCCCAACATGTCCCGAACGTGCATTACATCGGGAATGGAACAGCCTGCCACAGCAACGCATACGACGGCTTACAGGGTCTATGAGACGTAGGGTTGAGTCAGTGATCCGATCACGTGGGTCCTACACACGTTATTGACGCAAAGATCGCTAGAGGTCTTCTCAGAACAATGACTGTACGTTAGAAAACATAAACGTCATCCACACTGTCCGTGATGGACCTATAGCTCCATACTTAAATTGAGGTGAAAATATGCCTAAAATTCCCAAAAAATTTCACCTTAAATTATTCAGAATAAAATATTGAAAACGGCATGATTGTTATGTTTTTATGTGACCATAATATCACTTCTCCAGAAAATATAGCAATAACATGGGTATATTACACTGTTTTGACGACAACAAACTTGTAATGTGCGAGGTTGTAAAAAATCGGGGGGGGGGTGCTTAACTTAATTCTTTGTGTATATATACAGTCACGTGAAAAAGTAAGTACACCCCATGTAAAGTTTTGACATTTTCAACATATTTCAACATACAGCGATTTGATCTTCATTTCAACAATATCGACAGATAAAGGTGATATAATATAACAAATATCATGAAACATTTACATTTTGTAGTCAATTGTATAATTTAAATAAACATAAATGCAAATTTCGCGTGTGGAAAAAGTAAGTACACCCCCACATTTATCACTACTTCAAATACCTAAAATTAGAATCAGGTGCACCAGCTCAGGTGCAAATGATTGGAACATCGTTAGAGAGGATCTTGGAGGAACCTGTCTTATTTAAACCTCAGACATTTCGTTTGGTTTGTTCTTTGTTGTTGAAGTCTGCGGCGTCACCATGCCTAGATCAAAAGAGCTCTCTGAGGCCTTCAGAAAGAAGGTTATAGATGCCTACGAGACTGGGAAGGGATTTAAAAAGATCTCCAATCAATTTGAAATCAATCATTCGACTCTCCGGAAGATCACCTACAAGTGGAGAAGTTCCAAACAACTGCCAACTTGTTCAGGCCAGGCCGCCCCAGCAAGTTCAGCCCGAGAGCAGACCGCAAGATGCTGAAAGGAGTCTCGAAGAACCCCAGAATGTCATCACGGGACCGACAGGTAGCTCTTGCCACTGTTGATGTCAAAGTGCACGAGTCTACCATTAGAAAGAGGATGCACAAATTTGATCTACATGGGAGGTGTGCCAGGAGGAAACCTTTGCTGTCCAGAAAGAACATCAGGGCAAGACTAAAGTTTGCCAATGAACACCGAGGCAAAGACCAGCACTTCTGGAACAATGTGCTCTGGACAGATGAGTCAAAGGTAGAGAGAGCTCTTTGGCCACAGTACCAGAAGACATGTTTGGCGAAAACCAAAGACAGCATTTGACCACAGGAACCTGATACAAACTGTAAAGCATGGTGGTGGAAATATTATGGTTTGGGGCAGCTTTGCTGCATCAGGGCCTGGGCCGCTCACCATCATAGAATCCACTATGAATTCTTCATTGTACCAGAGGGTGCTTGAGGATAATGTGAGGCCATCTGTAGGAAAGTTGAAGCTCAACCGAAGGTAGACCTTGCAACATGACAATGACCCTAAACATACCAGTAAATCCACCAAGGAATGGCTGAAAAGAAAGAAATGGAGGGTTCTGGAATGGCCAAGTCAAACCCTGGATCTAAATCCCATCGAGATGTTGTGGGGGGATTTGAAACAAGCTGTGCATGCAAGAAACCCCTCAAACATTGCACAGCTGAAAGAATTCTGCATGGAGGAGTGGGCAAAAATTTCTCCCAGTCGATGTCAGAGACTGGTAGACAGTTATAAGAAACGCCTACTTGAGGTTGTTTCCGCCAAAGGGGGCAATACCACCTATTAGAGCGAAGGGTGTACTTACTTTTTCCACATGCGAAAT
>NC_136261.1:155727806-155750306 GCF_964187855.1 Myxine glutinosa | reverse complement strand
AAATCGAATCTCAGGAAATAGACCATGAAATTATCTACAATATCTACAAAATTATCTACAAATGTGATTGATGCTGTCAAGAGAAACAGTTTGAGATGGTTTGGTCATGTGTTGAGGAAGGATGAAAGTGACTGGTTGAGAAGAGTGATGGAAATGAATGTAGAAGGAAATAGAGGATGGGGAAGACCTAGAAAGACTTGGCTAAAGATGGTGGAAGAAGAAATGCGGGCAAGGGGGTTAACAAGGAGAGATGCAGAAAATAGGGCAAAATGGAGAAGATTGTCATGGGGACCGCAAGGCTAACCCCCGCTCTAGCAGGGAAAATGGCCTTAAAATGCATGTTGTGTTTGTTGGATCTACAAAAGTATCTACAATTTTGATGGTGAAGCACATTTAATTGTTTATCGTTCACAATGACCTTTTTTACAGAGGCCTTGGCTGAGAATGACCCGGAGTTACTTTCCCAGCCCTTGAGCTTCCTATCCCAAAGTGGGTGCTATGACAACGCAATCAAGCGCTGTGCTCGGATGATCCAGCAGATAGAGAAGCTGGGCCTCACCGATCCAAAAGACATAAGGTTGTATAAAAGGTAAATAAATAAATTCATATACTTAAATAAATAAATGGTCGATCTTAAAATGGTTCCCATTCCAAAATCAGGAGTCTGTCTTGACAGCAACTATTGTGGTATCAGCCTAATCTCAATAATTGCCAAGATATACAATTAAATGATTTTGAACCGAATCAGTCCTACTGTGCATACAAGATACTCTTGATCAACACCTGAGACCAAACCAAAATGGATTTTGGTCGAAAGGACAAGAGTTAAACACATTATTGTCCTGCGAAGACAAATAAAAGGAATTTGTTCCCACAACCTTCCTGCAATAATGGCATTCATTGACTTTTGAAATTCCTGTGACTCCATTGTGGCAAGAGGATGAATATCCTGTCAACATATGGAATCCTTGTCCTAGGATCCTGGGTTCGAATCCCGGTCGATCGCTGAATTAATGCCAGGGGGGTTGACTCAGCTTGTCCTCCTTCCGAGGTCGGCAAATTGAGTACCAGTACACTGGTAATTCCCTGTACGTCGCAAGAGGCGACTAACAGGGTTGGCGGCAGGAAGGGCATCCGGCTGTAAATCATTGCTTCAAAAAAGGGACCATGGTGCCCGAAAAGGCCAACCCATGCTCTGCGGGGAAAAATGGCCTCCAAAGGTGGTTCATATGGAATCCTTGATCCACTTTTGAAGGTGATTTTGAATATGTATAGGGATACGCATTCCATGATACTCTCACCTAATGGAGAAGCAGTTTTTCAAAATTCTAGCTGGAGTACTACAGGAAAAACACCGTTTCCCCTTGCCTGCTTGTCATTGAGCTTGATTACACACTCAAACGCTATCAACAGCAAGGAGGAGGAACTGGGGTTCCAACTAGAATGAAGAAGAAAAGACCGCATGACCTAGGATCCTAGTAGCAGCCAGCTTTGGAGGCCAGCTTGGACATGCGGTTTACTCGAAATATTGTGTCTAATGGTAAGGCACAAAAGTTTGAGAACCTGAGCTTATTTGAGAGGATTGTCATGGAAGTAGATGGGGAGAGGGGGGAGGGGGGGCGGGGATCCAGCAGAGGCATAGTGTGGACTCTGCCAAGGTTTAAAGGTTGAAAGACATATTCCATTAGTCTGACCATCTTGTGATTATACTATAAGCACTGTAGAGAGGGAAGAGGCCCCTGCTTCTTGCCTCGCTGAAGGATGAGGGATGTTGAAGCAGACGTTAAGTTGGTGGTAAAAAGATCAGGGTTTTAGAGGAGGAACAAGACTGGGTCCAAAACACTGCTTTGGGACATACCAGCCTCAAATATTATCATTTTTGTAAAACTTTCTTAGGGTAAATAATATCATTGCAATAAACTTCAGCATTGAAATCTTTTCACATGTGCAACAACACAAAGTCCTGATCAGCTGAAAGATTCATCAATGGGTTATCATTTAATTATTGCACATCTTTCACATTACCCTTTCTCCTTGGTTTGTTCACCTCTTCATGCTTTTCCATCTTAAATGAGGCTTCAATCTTTCATAGGCCAGGTTGCCTTTTTGTTGTTGTTGTTGTGGTTTGCATTCGGCTGACCAAGCTCCGAATGCATCTTGCTGAAGCAAAGGTGTCCACTGCAAGTTAACTTTTACTTTACTTTATTATTTTCAATTGCATTTTAGCATTTTCACTTTCAAAATCAGACAGCACAGTGGAAATGGAAGATTATTTGTTGGTTCCTGATTGATTTAAGTAACACTTGAATTGTTACTTGGTTTTGGTTGAACCAAAGTGAGAATAGCAACACTCTTCTTTATTTTAGATGACTGCAATTATATAGACAAGGCAAGTCTTTAACTTCTTTATTTCGAAAATGTAAATATAATGGTGCATTAAAACAGTTTACCTCATTTAAGCCATGACGTTTTAGTTCAATGAAAACATCCCAGTGTGATGCTACCGTGTGCCTTTTTGCGTGGACCAGGGCTGTATTCTGCGGCCGTCCGTGCCCTGTGGATTTGCATTTGGGCATGTTTCTTCCTATGCTACTCAGCCAGGCGACGGAAGATCAGCTGCAGCACTTTTTCCTACCTGCCTGGCAATGCAAGATAATCGGAACATACGCCCAGACTGAGATGGGTCATGGTGAGCACTTTGCTGCACGGACTTGATGAACTATTAACAGTAGAGCCCATCTTTGTACTCTGCTTCTTCAGTTTGCTCACACCCACAATATGTTTTTGCTTCCGTTCCACTCCGACAATACCCTCATCGTCTTTGGTTTGATTCGGTATCCAACTTCCCCATTAAACCTTTCTTTTTGTTACATTTTCAAAATGTCTTCATTCTGATTTGATTTCCCCATCCCTCTATGGTTTTTCTTGCATCAAATAGTCCATTAGCTTTTTTTGCAGGCCTTGATTAAAGTAGAGTAAACTCTTGTTTTACGTGGGGGTTATATTCGTGGAAACCCCTACCGAGGGCCTATGGGGAAAAAGGGAGTAGGGTTCCGGGAGTCACCCTCGCGTGCGGCATAGAACCAGAACAATCACTACCTTCTGTTTTTTGTGTATTTGTGTATTTGGTGGATACTGGACCCGTTAACACCATAATATCTGCCCAGTGACGCTGCTTCACCAAGCCTCTCCAAAACCTCCTCTTTGTGTCAAAGATGTCACTTTCCTCAACTCCACTTTGTGAACGATTAATTGCTCACCCAATCAGTAAATGTTCTTGTAAATGATTTCTGTTGTGTGTTTGAAATTAACGATTATTCTATTTTTTTTTAAATATCGCTTTGGAATTTTTTTTCATTTATGCATTTGAATGTCATAAACCATAGATAGGTAAGTTGATTCTGAGTACAAGTTGAGGCCCAGATTTCCAGGAGAAAAAAAAAGCATCGACTTGCACACCCAAAAATATGGTACTTATGCATGCCAAATTATATGGACTACCCGTTGCTTAGTTGAAAGGTTTAATCAAAAGACAGCATGTTGCACATTTATCTGTGGGGCTCAATGAGGATGTGAAATGAAGTAAAGCACACAAAAAAGGATCTTTTATAACATGTTGTTGTTGTTGTGACTGTGATTGTTGCTATTGTTATGACTGTGGTTGTTGCTATTGTTGCGACTGGTTGTTTGTGTGCTCCTTTCGTGTACTATTACTTGATATATTTTTATATTGCTTCAAGAAGTATTACAATATATATTTTTGTATGCTCCTTTCATGTCAGTCACGCTTTATTCCATCTATCTATTTATTAAAGGGTTCCTGCTGTTATGGAATAATAATAACTAGCCGAAACCCGTGGAACATCCACGGAAGGGAGGATGTGGTGTATGGATAGAGTGTACCATTATGGATGGCATAGGGGATTTGCTTGTCCAAGTAAGAGTTAGGAAGAAAGATGAGAATGAAGAGTGCGTATATGAACAACGATCGCCGACACCGGCACAAATGCATGCTCTGGATTGTCCACTCAGTGGACGGCTTGCTTTCGCCTTCGCCTGTCCAATCAGCGGACGGCTTGCTTTGCCTTCGCCCAGCAGACGCCAATACGATGGCGTCGTAAGATGGCGTCGTATCGGCAGTTAATCGGATGCTTTTGGGCCCCAACGTCGGCTAATTCAGATTTTTCAAGTATGGCTGTACGTGATAAACAAAGAGCGCGGTTCGTAGATCGTAAATCCATTAGTGCCGTGGGCATCGGGTCACTGGGTGCGGCGTAAAAGGGATAACAAAGTCGAGTCCTTACGCTATTATTATATAGATAATAAAACGGTACCGTTGGAACCTGCTACATTAAGCTCCAAATCCCAATTTTCTCTTGCGTCCCAGAAAGATGTGCTTTTAAAACAGGCACTTTAATGATTAAATGGACAAATTTTTGTTCTAAGTAAACCGATTATTAGCTTTCCAGCAGTGCCATTTTGAATATTCTACGACAGCAGGAACCCTTTAGAATAAAGCTTAATAGACAGAGATGCCGCTCCTTTTAGTAATAGATATAAGTATTACTAAGGTATGCATTGTTTATTTTTTGCTTGACCCCAATAATTGCCACAAGGTGTTTATTGGGGTGTTCATTTTTTCAACCCCAACTCTGGATGGGGGAGTGGGTGCTTATTAGAGGAGGCGTGTGCGTTTATTGAAAGAAATACAGTATTTGGCAAATATGTTTGGCGTTTTGGAGAGCAACTCACATTGTAGTACAAACACTCAATGTTTGTCCGTCTAGCTTTGCAGCCATGATTAGCCTTCTTGGTTTTTTTTGGTAGTCCGCAACGATTCCTTCGCTTTATGCCAGTCCCAAACGCATTTCCCACTGACACCGTATATCCTGTGTGCAGCCATATTCCTGCTGTTTTCCTCAGTGAAATTAATTTCCAACTTCAAAGCTGCTGTGTACGACTTGAGTGACTTCACGGGAAACAATCCACCCCTGTCTGTCTGTCTATCTGTCCGGAGAGAAATTCAACTCGGTGATTTTCAGAGTAAACCATAGGTTGGCAACAAAACCCGGCCCAGCCTGGCTCAGTTCACAAGTGTGAAACGGGATGAGTTGCAGTTCAGAAACTAGGTTTGTTTGCAACACTAATTCTACTATAAACTGTAGCGTTGCATGGCCGACCATGCAGCTACCGTAATGATGGTGGCGATTCCGAATGATGGATAATTTTCTGGATAATTGATCACTGGTGAGAAGCCATGATCTTTTTTCTGGATAATGGGTGTTTCCCTTATTTGGTTTTCCTGGATAAGAGGTTCCACTGTTTGGTTTTATATACAAGAACGAGGCTCAGGGAAGAGCAAGGTTAAGGATTCAACTTTGATGAGCAGAACTTTCGTTGTTCATTATATTTTGCTTTCTCATCCTTGTCCTCACAGGAACGTTCCTGCGTGGTTTGGAGACTACTGCATTGTACGACGCGAGGACGCAGGAGTTTGTGCTGAATACTCCAACAGTGACTGCCATCAAGTGGTGGCCAGGAGGAAGTGAGCTGATTTCTGTCATACAATGTATTGTCACGTCAGATGGGTCCGTTAACGCAGTCCATTCGAGCCGGAAGTCTAAGACCTCTACGAACAGCCGATACTATGTTAGAATTTACTGCGTTAAGATTTTAAAGTTACAATTTCCCAAGGATTCTTAAAATGAAAGCCCAATCAGGCGGTTGTTCGCACGCATGAAGGCAGAAGGGGGCAAGACGTTTCTTATATTGAAAATGTGTTTTTTACCTCTGCCACTGAAAGTAGACAGAGGTAATGTTTTCTCCCCTGTCTGTTTGTCTGTATCTGTCTGTGAGCAGGATATCTCAAAAGGATATGGACAGATTCAGACAAAATCTGGTGGACAGGTTGGGTGTATCGAGGACGAATTGATTATATTTTGGTGAAGATCTGCATCCGGATACTCGAAGTTTTAAAAGTGATTCTTTACCATTGAGAGATAGGGCCAAAAACGAAATATAGCACGATATCTCAAAAAGTTGTGGACAGATTCGGACGAAATTTAGTGGATATCAGGTTAGAAGGGAAGCAGAGCAAACAGGGAAATAAGGTTTGAGTATTTGTGGGGAACAGTGACTGGGAATGGTAGGTCGGGGGCAGAGGTTTAGAGGAGGATGGCAAAGAGAGCGAATAGGTTGAGGGGGCAGAGGTAGGAGGAAGAAGAGGTAGACCGTCATCGAGATGAGAAGATTGTGAGGAGGGACATTGATATTGTGCAGTGGTTGGAGAGTGGAGAGAGTTGGCTGAGGACAGAGGAAAGTGGAGGAGTATCATAGTCAAGGAAGGGCAGAAGATTGGTACCATTGGACCACACCCCTTATAAAGGGAAGAGAAGGAGAAGAAGATGAGTGAACTACTTTTCAGCTTAAAAGAAACTCATGCCTACTTGAAACGAGAGTTATCGCTTAGTTATCTCAAGCCCACCCAAATGTACCCTCCCAAGAGGAAACGTGTAATTGAGAAGTCTAGTTTTATTCCAATTGAGGAAAAAGTTTTTAATGTCAGAAATAGCCGAGGTGAGAGTACACAGTGTCGTGGAACAGTTTAGTTGCCTGGTTGGTGATGCTGTTTAGCATCTATTAATGATGCGGTGACCTGAGATTTAATGTACCGAGTAAGTTTGTCTTGTTTTTGTCCATAATGTAATCTATTCGCAAGGCTTGGAAACAAGAAAGTTAAGCTTAATCATTTTCATCACTCACTGCCTTTCAATTATGAACTTGAGTTAAATAGACCCCTTATTTCCATCCATCATCCCTGCCCCTGTCCCTTGGCTCACTTGTGTCCATGGAATTATAGTGGGCAAGACGGCAAACTATGCAGTGGTCCTGGCACAGCTGCACACAAAGGGAACCTGTCAGGGACTAAACGCATTCATTGTTCAGCTCCGGGACTTGGAAACTCATGAGCCACTGCCCGGTAAGGATTTACAAAAATTTCCACTATCGTGTGCCAGCGTATCATAAAATATTGTTGATGGCCCCTTGTGACTTTTGTATACCCCCAATTTAAATAGGCCTAAACCTTATTTCCTTTGGTCATTTCATGATCAAGTCGATGACACGCACCATATGGTTGTTTTACATCCACTTTACGTCTTTATGAGATTTAATTTAAACGTCTTGAATGGCTGACGTGGGGAGTAATTGTAATGTGGCATTTTACTGTGGTTTCTCCCCTTTGTGTTTGAGGAATAATTGTTGGTGATATTGGACCAAAATTCGGCTTCAACGATGTTGACAATGGATTCCTGAAGCTGGAGAATGTGCGCATACCTCGCACTAACATGCTGATGAAATTTGCCAAGGTATGCTCTATTGTTGCTCCTCATTGGCTTAAGGGGGGCATTGAAGCATGTTCTACAAGTGAGATACTCACAATAGTCCAAGTTGTGTCTGGGAAAAGTATAACGATTGTGATTGTGCGTGTGCGTGTTTTCTGGACTTATGTTAATGTGAGCAACTGAATTGAGAGTGAATTGTCCTAGAAGACAAATGCGTCTTTTTTCTCAAGAGCTTTAATATGTTCACATGTAATTTATCCCGGTTGAGATTTTAAAGAATATATTTGGTTTTGTAAAATTGTTTCATTGTTGCATTGCCTCGGGCTGCAGGTGGAAGAGGATGGGACATACGTTCGACCACCCAGTGACAAACTTGCGTATGGAACAATGGTGTTCATCCGTGCACTTATTGTGTCAGAGTCATCTTATGTCCTTGCTAAAGCCTGCACCATCGCCATCCGCTACAGTGTTGTGCGCAGGCAGTCTCAGCAAACTCCTGGGTACCTAACTTTATCTTGATGCTTGTTACTCCACAGATCTATACATAGAACTAACGTTGTGGCATTTTTGCCGACCTAGTCAAGTCGGCTTTTCTCGAATGCAAAAACCCATCTGTCCCGACATAAGAGGCAAGGACAATTAATATGGGAACTGAGGTTTACAAAAAGGTGTTGCTTGGGGGAAAAATGTGTGACTGGTGTGGAGTTTCTTCAGTTTTTGCTAGTAAAGAGCCTCTTCATGTGGAAGGGAGGAAGAGGAATCAGGACTTGGAGTTTGTGTTTACTGGAGTGCTGCTGTAACACACAGAGAATAAGCTTCTTCCCTCTCAGGTATAATGTGGGGAAATTGTTTAGTAGTTAAGGGGGGGGGGGGGGCAGGTAAAAGACAAGGTAAGGTAATGGATAGATAGGATTCATGTCATTGGGGATAGATAGGATTTAATGATAGGTAAAAGAAACAGATTGATTATAAAACCCTGAGGATGATTGCAACAGTTAGTTTACGATCTTGTGATGAGCAACGTTACATGTTAAACATATCTCCAAGTGCCATGTCGGATCCTCCTGTGAAATTCTGACTGTTCTGTAAGGATACCAATATGTTGTGGATCTCTAACCCGGCTTGCTGCAACGTACAGTTAACCGTGTATAAAGACACTGGACTTGCACCATTGCAGGCTCTGATATTGGCGTTTGCTGATCGTCATCGTCGTAGCAAAGCCAGGCCTGATCAGAAACACATCGGCGAAGTTGGAATGGGAGATCAGTATTTGAGGGAGAAATATGTTTTCTAGGAATTAGAAGGATAGATCCCACATGATCCCACATGCCGTTGCAGTGACTGTTCTGATGATTGAGATTCCACAATGAAGTTAATCTGTTGGAAAACGAAGGATCTTTGATAACACTTTGTTGTTGTCATCGCTGTTGTTGTTTGTGCACTCCTTCCATATGCTTTTATATATATTTGTTCATTTATCATTCTATATACAAGTCACAAAGTGTCCATGTGTCTGAGTTTTACAGCAGCGCTCTAAGTCCTGGTTCCTCTTCTGCCCACCCATAAGAATGGGCTCTTTCTAATAATAAATAAATAGCACCGCAAAGCGGGCGTAACCCCTCAGCCTAGAGTCCCTGTATAGAGAGAGTTACGACAACCCGGAATTAGAAGCCATTTTGTTTCCATTGTTTGCGCCACGCACTAGTGCACTGCCCGCTAGTGTGTATACATTGTGTGTAACCTAGTACAAAATTTGAGTGCCTACATTGTGTAATTTGTGATTTGCACCGTGCCCCTCGCTTTTGATATGATTTTCTCTTAGTCCAAGATAAGAATAGGATTTTGTTTATTGCAATAATCTTTGTTCAGAAATGTAGTTTTATGTGGGGAGGAGAGGGAGGAGAGGGGGAAAAGGAATAAAAGGGAAAGAGGGGACAGGAAGTGCCTATCAATTTCTGGACTACCTTGCTCTCTTGCGTCTTACTTTCTTGACTAGCATGCATGCACACAAAGCGACAATGAACATTTTCAAATCTCTGTTAAAGACTCATTTATTTGAAAATGCCTACATCTGATTATATCTTAGGTTTTCTTCTTGTATAATTTGTATTTGTATATTCATCTCGTTGGCTTTCTTCTCTTTTCTAAGCGCTTAGAGGCTCCTGCAATTTACGCGATATAAATTCCTATTATTATAACAAGATTGCCTTAAAACCATCTTGACAAATGACAGAAATGTTGATTTTAAATATGAAAATTAAAAAGTAATTTAACTTTTCACGTAGGCGCACCGGGAGAAATACATATGCACAAGTAAATTGTAATTATATAAAAGACCCAGAAATTGTAATCCAGACTTGCAATGGAAGAGTATGCATGTAAAACATACCCATTTTTCACAGCAATGTATAATTAGTTGTATGGTGTACATCTAAACTATTCCAAATTACATACATGTGCATAATAATAATAACAATAATAACAGTATTTATATAGCGCTTTAGCATGAAATGAACAAACCGCTTCACAACATATCTTGAAGACTACAATTTACATTACACAATCTTAGAAGAATACGACTTAAAGCTACTTTTCAAAAAATGCAATTAAGTTACTTTGGAAATAAATGTGTTTTGAGTTTTGATTTGAAAGTTTTTATGTTGTGTGAGGTCCGAATAGTTATAGGTAGTTTGTTCCAGAGGGCAGGTACTGAGTTGCAAAAGGCTTTGTCCCCGTATGGCATATGAGTTCTATTACAGTTCCAGACAAGGAAAGGCACCTTCCAGACAAGGAGAGTCTCATCAGCGTGTGATCTTAAGTATTTGGCGTCATTAGAATGAGTGTGAGTATTAAAGACAATACTCACATTATTAAGTATTATTAAAGACAACAAACAAAGCCAGACAATAAAATAGAGCGTTCCTCGTATGTATTCAATGCAAGGCCAGAAACACGCGAAGATCGGACAGGAAACAACATGGCGTCCACAGACCACGTGACCAATTTTTTCCGGACTCTTCATGTTGCAACTCTCTCTATACAGGGACTCTACCTCAGCCCATGCATGGTGGAAACCAATTTCAAGATGGCTTCCGTGGCGGCCATATTGAAAATCGCAGCGCGCCCATTTTTGAAAGGCACCTTCCTCGACTCAACCCCAACACACACTGCAAAAATGGATTTAATCGGACTAGCCGTTCTGCTCGAAATTGACGGAAACCAATTTCAAGATGGCTGCCGTGGCGGCCATATTTAAAATCGCAGCGCACTCATGCACCTTCCTCGACTCAACCCCAACACACACTGCAAAAATGGATTTAATCCGACAAGCCGTTCTGCTCAAAATTGACGGAAACCAATTTCAAGATGGCTGCCGTGGCGGCCATATTGAAAATCGCAGCACGCCCATTTTCGAAAGGCACCTTCCTCTACTCAACCCCAACACACACTGCAAACATGGATTTAATTGGACAAGCCGTTCTGCTCGAAATTGACAGAAACCAATTTCAAGATGGCTACCGTGGCGGCCATATTGAAAACCACAGCGCGCCCATTTTCGAAGGGAACCTTCCTCTACTCAACCCCAACACACTGCAAAAATGAATTTAATCGGACAAGCCGTTCTGCTCGAAATTGACGGAAACCAAAAGTTGACGGACACCCGGACGCCTGCCTGGACGACGCCCGTGACAATACCCTTTAGCCCAATTTGGGCTGAAGGGTGAAAACGGATGATTAACGCGCAAAGTTTGAGCTTGTCTTGCCCCAAAAGTGTTACAAGATTATTGCAACGCGTCTGTCTGTCTGTCTGTCGACCCACAACCATGTATTTTCGCCTTAAATTTTACCCTCGCCAGAGGAGAGGGAATTGCATTTGTGTCTGTTTGTTTGTCTCTATATCTGTCTGTTTGTTTGTCCGCACAGAACGTCAGTATACTTTTCTCTGCAACCGTTGGTCCTATTGACCTGAATGTTCACCATAGGAGCGCCTCCTCCTGTATAATTTTTATTGATAATTATGACATCATAGGTCACGTGGTACAAGTGCCATCTTGGAAAACAACGAAAAACTTTGCGCCTCTATATCTCCAAAACGACTCCATGGAATTTTTTTTTTTTTTTTTTTACATGGCTCATTGTCAAGTACTCCCCATAGGGAACAACACCAGCGCCTTCATTATGATGTCATAATTAGACAAGTAGAATGCTTGATCTGATTTTGAAATTGCTTGAGTGTGATCGACACAAAAATTGTATGGGAGAATTGAATTGATGACATCAGTCACGTGGTTCGATCGCCATATCGGATTGAACATAAATCTACGTCTTCAATAAACCCCACAAACACAGCAGCTAGTAAACACCACAAAATACACCATATAAACATGCCTTGGCAAGGGTTTATAATCTCTGATTGCTCTTTCTTGTTTTCTCTGCAACCGCTTGACCGATCGATGCAAAACTTTAAACATAGGAGGGATTCTCCATGGAGAATATTTTATGTGATCACTCTGACGTCCCAGGTCACATGATATGGCAGACATATTGGATTAAAGGACAAAAAATTGAACATATTGTTCTCCCAAACTGGTCAATGAAAAAAAATTGAAACTTCACATACATCATAAATTCCCCATGGGGTATATGGGCTGATAACGATGACATCATCCATGAAGTGGTATTCCAGCCATAATTGCTTGAATCAAAAGCCTTATCCAAAAAATCAAACTTCATATATCATATGATGCATGGAAAATTAAATTTGTGACCTCATCGGTCACGTGGTATGGTGGCCATATTGGATTAAAAATAAATATGTAAAAATAATCTTCCCCAGAACCGCTTAACAGATCGATGTGAAACTTCATACATATGATTGACTAGCAATGGGGAACATAGCTTGAAAAGATTTTCATATTCACCTTCATTGATGCAATTTAGCCTTCATGTGCACAAAAGTTGTCAAATATTGAACACCGCTCCTTTCCTATGCCATCTCCAGGCACTGCAAAACGTCATTGCCGGGCACCGAAGGGGGGCTCGGCAGTGGCGCACGCTGAAAGGGAGTACTCAGTTTTCACTCTGGTTGTTGTACACCGCTCCTTTCCTATGCCATCTCCAGGCACTGCAAAACGTCATTGCCGGGCACCGAAGGGGGGCTCGGCAGTGGCGCACGCTGAAAGGGAGTACTCAGTTTTCACTGTGGTTGTTGTACACCGCTTCTTTCCTATGCCATCTCCAGGCACTGCATAACGTCATTGCCGGGCACCGAAGGGGGCTCTGCAGTGACGCACGCTGAAAGGGAGTACTCAGTTTTCACTCTGGTTGTTTGTTTTCTTGCTTTCTTTCTTTCTTTCTTTCTTTCTTTCTTTCTTGTTTGTCTGGGCGATATCTCAGCTATCCTTTGAGCTAGGAAGCTGAAATGTTGGCACAATAGTGAGTAAGTCCCGGTGTGTTACCCGGTTTAGAATAGGTACACCGTATCCCTGCGCATCATAAGAGGCGACCAAGGGTTGGCGTCAGGAAGGGCATCCGGCCATAAAAACATTGCCTCAAACAGGGAACCATGATTGTCATGGGGCCCGCAAGGCTAACCCCTGCTCTAGCGGGGAAAAATGGCCTCAAAACGATCATTCATTTATTCATTCATATTCATTCAGTGAGTAAGTACTTTGTCAAAAACTGTATTTTTTGTCTTTTGATTAATCAATTAATTGATGAGTTATTTAATTATTAGCGATTAATGAAGTACTTATACATTTCCTTTCTCTTCTGGCCATTATCTCAGGCACCTTTTGAGTTAGGAAGCTGATATTTGGACATGCCAATGACCAAGTGATTTGGCTACAAAGGCTATTTTTGATTTATTGTACACCGCACCTTTCCTATGCCATCTCAAGGCGCTGCATAACGTCGTTGCCGGGCACCGAACGGGGCTCGGCAGTGACGCACGCTGAAAGGGAGTACTCAGTTTTCACTCTGGTTGTTTTCTTGTTGTGCACCGCTCCTTTCCTATGCCATCTCCAGGCATTGCAAATCGTCACTGCTGGGCACCGAAGGGGGCTCGTCAGTGATGCACGCTGAAAGGGAGTACTCAGTTTTCACTCTGGTTGTTGTACACCGCACCTTTCCTATGCGGTCTCCAGGCATTGCAAATCGTCATTGCCGGGCACCGAAGGGGGCTCGGCAGTGACGCACGCTGAAAGAGAGTACTCAGTTTTCACTCTCGTTGTTTGTTGTACACCGCTCCTTTCCTATGCCATCTCCAGGCATTGCAAATTGTCATTGCTGGGCACCGAAGGGGGCTCGGCAGTGACGCGCGCTGAAAGAGAGTACTCAGTTTTCACTCTGGTTGTTTGTTTGTTGTACACCGCTCCTTTCCTATGCCATCTCCAGGCATTGCAAATCGTCATTGCCGGGCACCGAAGGGGGCTCGGCAGTGACGCACGCTGAAAGAGAGTACTCAGTTTTCACTCTGGTTGTTTGTTTGTTTTCTTGGTTTCTTGTTTTCTTGCTTTCTTGTTTGTTTGGTTGTCCGGGCGATATCTCAGCCATCCTTTGAGCTACAACAACAACAACAACAACATGCATTTTAAAGGCCATTTTCCCTGCTAGAGCGGGGGTTAGCCTTGCGGTCCCCATGACAATCTTCTCCATTTTGCCCTATTTTCTGCATCTCTCCTTGTTAACCCCCTTGCCCGCATTTCTTCTTCCACCATCTTTAGCCAAGTCTTTTTCGGTCTTCCCCGTCCTCTGCTTCCTTCTACATTCATTTCCATCACTCTTCTCAACCAGTCACTTTCATCCTTCCTCAACACATGACCAAACCATCTCAACCTGTTCCTCTTCACAGCATCAATCACAGGCTCTATTCCCATCATCTTTCGCAATTCATCATTTGTCTTCCTCTCTCTCAACGATACTCCACACATCCACCGAACCATTCGCATTTCCACCCTTTCCAACCTTCGTTGCTGCTCTACGTTTATTACCCATGTCTCGCTCCCATAAATCATAACACTTCTCACACATGCAGCATACACCTTTCCCTTCAGCTTCAACGACACTCCCCTCATCATCAGCACGCCACCCAGTTCCCGAAACTTCTTCCATGCACATCTCACTCGAGCAACCGTTGCCGAGTCTGATCCACCTTCTCCATTCAGCATGTCTCCGAGGTAGCAAAATGTTTTCACACCTTCCAGCTTCACGCCATCTCCAAGATCCAACTCAACATTTCCTCCATCTGCAGCTCCCTCTGTGCACACCTTACATTTGAATGTAGCTGCCACACTGGTTAATGACCCTCTCAGACCACTACATTTTTGATGAACCCACTCAGCGCACATTGTACATTGAATGGAGTTCACTCCGACACCCTTCCTACACACAGCACAGGGCCACTTCCCAGTTCTTTCCACCTCACCACATGCTTTACCACTTGCCATCACCTTCGTCTTTCCGATATTCACCTTCAGACCTTTTGTCTCCATACATTCCTTCCACGTGGTCATCTTTTCCTTCAGTCCATCCATACTTTCCACAATCAACACCAGATCATCTGCATACAACAACTCCCACGGTAAACCCTCCTTTACGTTCTGAGCCAGCACCTCCATCACAGCTACAAATAGTAATGGACTTAGTACCGACCCCTGATGCACTCCCACCTTCACCTCAAACTCACCACTGTTCCCGTCCTTCGTCCTTACAGCTGTGCGCGCTCTTTTGTACATTGCCATCACTACTCTGATCAACCATTCCTCCACTCCTAACTTCCTCAATGCCCATGTCAATACTTTGCGTGGTACCCTATCGAATGCTTTCTCCAGATCAACAAACCCAAGAAACAACTTCTTCCTCTTCTCCATGTACTTCTCCTGCAACTGCCTCACAATGAAAAGCGCGTCTGTCGTTCCTCTTCCTGGCATGAATCCAAACTGCATTTCGTCGATCTTCACTTTCTTCCTTATCCTCCTCTCCAACACCCTTTCCAATACCTTCATTCCATGCTCCAATAACTTTATCGCTCGGTACGAGCCACACTCCAGAGGGTCACCTTTCCCCTTGTATAGAGGGACGAGGGTACTCAGTTCCCAATCCACTGGAATGCGGCCTTCTTTCACCACCAGATTACAGATCTCTGTCATTCTCTTCACACCCCAACTTCCTGCTGCCTTCAACATATCTCCCACAACTCCCGTCGGCCCTCCCGCTTTTCTACCCTTCATTGCTTTTATCGCTTCCTCAACTTCCTTCTCAGTTATCTTCTCTGCCGGTCCTAAAACAGGGTTACTCTCTATGTTGCCATCCCATTCATTCTCTGTATTCAACAGCATTTCCATATATCTTTTCCATCTTCCTTTAATTCCATCTGGGTCGACAACGATTTGTCCCACTTCATCCTTCAAGCAACTCACCCCCATCACATCACACCTCTCTTTCGCTATCTGCTTTGCAATCCTGAATACTGCTTTCTGACCCTCTTCCGAATCCAAGCGTTCTCCGAACATTTTCCTACATGCCTCCTGCGCCTTTGCTACCTCTTTCTTTGCAGCCTTCCTGGCTGCCTTATAACTTTCATGCTCTGCTGTTTCTGCTCCCGTACCCTTCGCCTTCTGCCACTCCTTGAACTTCTTCCTCTTCACGTCAATCCTCTTTCCAACTTCATCATCCCACCACCATGTTTCCGAGTGCCTCGGTGGTCCTTTTGTCCATCCACATACCTCACCAACGGCTCCCAACAGACGAGCTTTCATTGACATCCAACCACTTTCAAGCTCAACCACATCATCCTCGACCCTACTCAGCCTCTCTTTTAATGCCTCCCTTACTGTCACCTCTTTCAACCTCCACACCTTCATTCTCGGTTGGTACTTCACCCGCCGAGCTCTCCTCGCACCTTTCACCCTTACGTCGCAGACAACCAAGTGGTGCTGTGAAACAGCCTCCTCCCCCGGGATCACCTTTGTGTCCCGGAGGTGCCCCCTATCTCGCCTACGCACCATCAGGTAGTCAACGGTTGTCGTCGACCCACCTGACGTGTATGTAACAAGCTTATTATCCTCTTTCTGGAACTGAGTATTACAAATCAACAAATCAGCTCCATCAGCAAACTCCAAAATCCTTTCACCTTCTCCATTTCTCACACCATATCCGTAACCCCCATGAACTCCGTCAAAACCATCCATACTCCTTCCCACATGTCCATTTAGGTCTCCTCCTACCACAACAACTTCCTCATCTTTCACGTTTTCCATCAGCTTCTCTATCGCACACCAGAACGTGTCCTTTTCTTCATCGCTTCGACCAACCTGCGGAGCATATCCCGAGATGACATTCACCAAGAGCTTTCCAATCATCATTTTCACCATCATCAACCTATCACTCACTCTAGTCACACTCACCACACTGTCTACAAACTCCTCAGAAAACAGGACACCAACACCATTCACGCCCTCCGGGCAGCCTTGCCACACAAACTTGTATTTCTGTCCCTGCCTACCCTTCACCATTCTCACACCACTTCCCTTCCATCTCGTCTCTTGCACACAACATATGTCCACTCTTCTTCTGACCAATACTTCCACCACTTCTCCTGATCTCCCTGTCATTGTCCCTACATTCCATGTCCCAAACCTCAGAAACCGATCTCCACTTCGGGCTGTACCCTGCCCATATGTAGTTGTAATTGTCATGGTTCCCTTTTTTTTTTTTTGAGGCAATGTTTTTATGGCCGGATGCCCTTCCTGACGCCAACCCTCTTAGTCGTCTCTTACGACACGCAGGGATACGGTGTACCTATTCTTATCCAGGGTACACACCGGTACACACCGGTACACAGGGTACACACCTTTGAGCTAGGAAGCTGCAATTTCGGCACAATAGTGAGCAAGTCCTTTGTCAAAAACGGTATTTTTATTTTTTGATTAATCAATAAATTGAGGAGTTATTTAATTATTAGCGATTAATTAAGTACTTATTTAATTAATCAAATTTCCTTTCTCTTCTGACCATTAACTCAGGCACCTGTTGAGTTAGGAAGCTGATATTTGGACATGCCAATGACCAGGTGATTTGGCTGCAAAGGATATTTTTGATTTATTAATTAATCAATTAATCGATTAATTATTTAATTATTCGATTAATGACAAAAAATTTTTTTTTTTTTTAAGTTACAGATTCTGATGAAATAGTGGTAGTTTATGTGTTCTCTGACCAAATTGATTAATAATTTAATTTTTTTATGATCATTATTTATTTATTTTCATTATTAATCATTTATTTATTTTCTTTCTCATTTGGCCAATATCTCAGGCACCTTTTGAGCTGGGAAGCTAATATTTGGACATGAGTGACCAAGTGATGTGGCTATCAAGGTTATTTTTGATTTATTGATTAATCATTTCATCTATTAATTATTTATTGATTAATCGATTAATTATTTATTGAGTAATCAATTAATTATTTAATTTTTTATAAATTACTTATTTAATTAAATTTCTAAAAGATACATCTTCGGATGAAGCACGAGTGGTTTAGTTATGCGATTAGCCAATTGATTATGAAAATATTTTGTGATAATCTTTTATTGATTTTAATTATACAATTAATCAATCAATTAGTGTACACCTCTCCCTCCCAATGCAGCCTCAATGAGCTGCACTGCGGTATTGCCGGGCGCCTGAGGCGCCCCGGCAATGCCGCGCTGCAGCATATTTAATTATTTGGCATGGGGCGGTGTACTTTGAATGTATGTGTACTTGTTGTACACCGCTCCTTTCCTATGCCATCTCCAGGCATTGCAAATCGTCATTGCCGGGCACCAAAGGGGGCTCGGCAGTGACGCACGCTGAAAGAGAGTACTCAGTTTTCACTCTGGTTGTTGTACACTGCTCCTTTCCTATGCCATCTCCAGGCATTGCAAATCGTCATTGCCGGGCACCAAAGGGGGCTCGGCAGTGACGCACGCTGAAAGAGAGTACTCGGTTTTCACTCTGGTTTCTTTCTTGTTGTACACCGCTCCTTTCCTATGCCATCTCCAGGCATTGCAAATCGTCATTGCCGGGCACCAAAGGGAGCTCGGCAGTGACGCACGCTGAAAGAGAGTACTCAGTTTTCACTCTGGTTTCTTTCTTGTTTGTTTGTTGTACACCGCTCCTTTCCTATGCCATCTCCAGGCATTGCAAATCGTCATTGCCGGGCACCAAAGGGGGCTCGGCAGTGACGCACGCTGAAAGAGAGTACTCAGTTTTCACTCTGGTTTCTTTCTTGTTTGTTTGGTTGTCTGGGCGATATCTCAGCCATCCTTTGAGCTAGGAAGCAGAAATTTCGGCACAATAGTGAGAAAGTGCTTTGTCAAAAACTGTATTTTTTGTTTTTTGATTAATCAATAAATTGAGGAGTTATTTAATTATTAGCGATTAATTAAGTACTTATTTAATTAATCAAATTTCCTTTCTCTTCTGACCATTAACTCAGGCACCTTTTGAGTTAGGAAGCTGATATTTGGGCATGCCAATGACCAGGTGATTTGGCTGCAAAGGATATTTTTGATTTATTAATTAATCAATTAATCGATTAATTATTTAATTATTCGATTAATGACAAAAAAAAATTTTTTTTTTAAAGTTACAGATTCTGATGAAATAGTGGTAGTTTATGTGTTCTCTGACCAAATTGATTAATAATTTAATTTTTTTATGATTATTATTTATTTATTTTCATTATTAATCATTTATTTATTTTCTTTCTCATTTGGCCAATATCTCAGGCACCTTTTGAGCTGGGAAGCTAATATTTGGACATGAGTGACTAAGTGATGTGGCTATCAAGGATATTTTTGATTTATTGATTAATCATTTCATCTATTAATTATTTATTGATTAATCGATTAATTATTTATTGAGTAATCAATTAATTATTTAATTTTTTATAAATTACTTATTTAATTAAATTTCTAAAAGATACATCTTCGGATGAAGCACGAGTGGTTTAGTTATGCGATTAGCCAATTGATTATGAAAATATTTTGTGATAATCTTTTATTGATTTTAATTATACAATTAATCAATCAATTAGTGTACACCTCTCCCTCCCAATGCAGCCTCAATGAGCTGCACTGCAGTATTGCCGGGCGCCGGAGGCGCCCCGGCAATGCCGCGCTGCAGCATATTTAATTATTTGGCATGGGGCGGTGTACTTTGAATGTCTGTGTACTTGTTTTCTTTCTTGTTTGTTTGTCCGGGCGATATCTCAGCCATCCTTTGAGCTAGGAAGCTGAAATTGTGGCACAATAGTGAGCAAGTCCTTTGTCAAAAACGGTATTTTTTTTTTTTGATTAATCAATAAATTGAGGAGTTATTTAATTATTAGCGATTAATTAAGTACTTATTTAATTAATCAAATTTCCTTTCTCTTCTGACCATTAACTCAGGCACCTTTTGAGCTGGGAAGCTAATATTTGGACATGAGTGACCAAGTGATGTGGCTATCAAGGATATTTTTGATTTATTGATTAATCATTTCATCTATTAATTATTTATTGATTAATCGATTAATTATTTATTGAGTAATCAATTAATTATTTAATTTTTTATAAATGACTTTTTAAATTAAATTTCTAAAAGATACATCTTCGGATGAAGCACTAGTGGTTTAGTTATGCGATTGGCCAATTGATTATGAAAATATTTTGTGATAATCTTTTATTGATTTTAATTATACAATTAATCAATCAATTAGTGTACACCTCTCCCTCCCAATGCAGCCTCAATGAGCTGCACTGCAGTATTGCCGGGCGCCGGAGACGCTCCGGCAATGCCGCGCTGCAGGATATTTAATTATTTGGCATGGGGGCGGTGTACTTTGAATGTATCTGTACTTGTCTGTACTTGTTTGTTTTCTTGTTGCACACTGCACCTTTCCCATGCCATCCCCAGGTGCTGCATAACGTCATTGCCGGGCACCGAAGGGGGCTCGGAAATGACGCACGCTGAATGGGAGTACTCAGTTTTCACTCTGGTTGTTTGTTTTCTTGCTTCCTTTCTTTCTTTCTTTCTTTCTTTCTTTCTTGGTTGTCCGGGAGATATCTCAGCCATCCTTTGAGCTAGGAAGCTGAAATTTCGGCACAATAGTGAGCAAGTCTTTTCTTAAAAACGGTATTTTTTGTTTTTTGATTAATCTATTAATTGAGGAGTTAATTATTAGTGATTAATTAAATACTTATTTAATTAATCAAATTTCCTTTCTCTTCTGACCATTAACTCAGGCACCTTTTGAGTTAGGAAGCTTATATTTGGACATGCCAATGACCATGTGATTTGGCTGCAAAGGCCATTTTTGATTTATTAATTAATCGATTAATTATTTAATTATTTGATTAATGACTAAAAAATTTTTTTTTTTAAGTTACAGATTCTGATGAAATGGGGGTGGTTGATGTGTTCTTTGACCGAATTGATTCATAATTTAATTTTTTAATGATTATTATTTATTTATTTTCATTATTAATCATTTATTTATTTTCTTTCTCATTTGGCCAATATCTCAGGCACCTTTTGAGCTAGGAAGCGAATATTTGGACATGACAGTGACCAAGTGATGTGGCTATAGAGGATATTTTTGATTTATTGATTAATCATTTAATCGATTAATTATTTATTGATTAATCAATTAATTATTTAATTTTTTATTAATGACTTATTTAATTAAATTTCTAAAAGATACATCTTCTGATGAAGCACTAGTGGTTTAGTTATGCTATTAGCCAATTGGTTAAGAAAATATTTTGTGATAATATTTTATTGATTTTAATTATACAATTAATCAATCAATTATTGTACACCTCTCCCTCCCAATGCAGTCTATATGAGCTGCACTGCGGTATTGCCGGGCGCCTGAGGCGCCTCGGCAATGCCGCGCTGCAGGATATTTAATTATTTGGCATGGGGGCGGTGTACTTTGAATGTATCTGTACTTGTTTGTTTTATTGGTTTTCCGGGCGATATCTCAGCCATCCTTAGAGCTCGGAAGCTGAAATTTCGGCACAATAGTGAGCAAGTCCTTTGTCAAAAACGATATTTTTTGTTTTTTGATTAATCAATTAATTGATGAGTTATTTAATTATTAGCGATTAATTAAGAACTTATACATTCCCTTTCTCTTCTAGGCATTATCTCAGGCACCTTTTGAGTTAGGAAGCTGATATTTTGACATGCCATTGACTATGTGATTTGGCTGTGAAGGCTATTTTTGATTTATTGATTATTTAATAAACCAATTAATCGATTAATTATTTAATTATCCGATTAATGACAATTTTTTTTTTTTTAAGTTACAGATTCTGATGAAATGGTGGTGGTTGATGTGTTCTATGACCGAATTGATTAATAATTTATTTTTTTTATGATTATTATTTATTTATTTTCATTATTAATCATTTATTTATTTTCTTTCTCATTTGGCCAATATCTCAGGCACCTTTTGAGCTAGGAAGCTAATATTTGGACATGACAGTGACCAAGTGATGTGGCTATAGAGGATATTTTTGATTTATTGATTAATTATTTAATCGATTAATTATTTATTGATTAATCAATTAATTATTAAATTTTTTATTAATGACTTATTTCATTAAATTTCTAAAAGTCACATCTTCGGATGAAGCACTAGTGGTTTAGTTATGCTATTAGCCAATTGATTCAGAAAATATTTTGTGATAATCTTTTATTGATTTTAATTATGCAATTAATCAATCAATTATTGTACACCTCTCCCTCCCAATGCAATCTCTAAGCTGCACTGCGGTATTGCCGGGCGCCAGAGGCGCCCCGGCAATGCCGCTCTGTCGGATATTTAATTATTTGGCATGGGGGCGGTGTACTTTGAATGTATCTGTACTGGTCCTAATAATTAATCAATAAAGCTATAGATAATGGCATTGTATGTGACATTATAGGGTGCATGGACGATACAGGTTTATGAGATGTAATAGCAGTGGGCCATAATAGTTTGGCAGGATATTTAATTTTGGCATTAGCCTGGTGTTGGCTTAGTGGTTAGGGTGTCGGCTTGGGATCCCAGGATCCTGGGTTTGAATCCCGGTCGATCGCTGAATTAACGCCAGGGGGGTTGACTCAGCCTGTCATCCTTCCGA